>NC_051325.1:2663864-2958685 GCF_015220235.1 Choloepus didactylus | reverse complement strand
TGCCCCCCTACAGATGAAAATGGAATATCTTTACACCTAATTAGGTCCTATTTGATTCCTGTAGTGAAGTTTTAAAATTTTCTGTGTAGAGTTCTTTGACATTCTTGGTTACATTTATTCCTAAGTACTTGAATTTTTTGTTTGCCATTGTGAATTGTAGTTTTTTTTCTTGATTGCATCTTCATTTAGGTCATCATTAGTATATAGGAACATTATTGATTTTGGGGCATTAAACTTGTGTCCTGCCACTATGCTGAATTTGTCTCTTCGCTCAAGTAGGTTGTCATCCAAATATAAGTTTATATCATCTGCAAACAATGACAGTTTTATTTCTTCATTTCCAATTTGGTTGTGCTTAATTTCTTTGCCTCACTGAATTACTCTGGCCATAACTTCTAACACAATGTTAAATAATAGCAGTGACAGGGGACATCCTTGTCTCATTCCCAGTCTTAGGGGGAAGGCTTTCTGTTTATCACTGTTTAGCACCATACTGGCTGAATAATTTTTCATTTATGCACTTTATCATATTGAGGAAGTTTCCTTCAATTGTATAATTCTTGGGTTTTGATTTGCCTGTATTTTATGAGAATTTTTGCATCTCCATTCATTAGGGAGATTGGCCTATAGTTTTGCTTTCTTGTAGTAACTTTATCTGCTTTTGGTTTTAGAATGATATTAACCTCATAAAATGAGATATGTAGTGTTCCTCTTTCTGCCATTTTTTGAAAGAGTATGAGCCAGAATGTTGCCAGTTCTTTTTGGAAGGATTGGAAAGATAACCCTGTCAAGCCCTGTGGTCCTGGGTATTTTTTGTTAGGAATCTTTTTTTTGATGACAAGTTGCATCTCTTTACTTCTGCTTGTTATGCTGAATTTCCTTATTACTCTTGTGTCTCATTAGTGGTCCTGTGTCTGGTTGTTCTATCTATTGAAGAGAGTGCTGTATTGAATGTCAAACCTTTATTGCAGAAATGATATTGCTTCCTTCAATTTTGCCAATGTTTGTCTCACACACTTAACAGCACTTTCTTTGGGTGCATAAACATATATAATTGTTATTTCTTTTTGCTGAATTCTCTCTTTTATTAAAAAATAGGGTCCTCCATTGTCTTTTATGATATCTTTGAATTTTATGTCTATTTTGTTTGTTAATGGTGTTGCTACCTGTGATCACTTTTGGCTGACAGGTTGTGTGAACTCTTTTTTTTTTTCCCATTCACTTTCAACTGCTTTGTATCACTGGCTCTACAACAAGTCTATTGTAAACACCATACTGAGGGATTCTACTTTTCAATCCATTATGCAAATCTTTATCTTTTAATTGGGGAGGTTAATCTATTCACAATCAGTATTATTATCGTGAAAGCATTTCTTGAACCATCTGATATTTTGTTTTTTCAAGGGTTACTGCAGTCTTTTTCTTTCAACCACTTTATTTGAAAATCCAGTTAGTGATTTAGCATAGTTTTTTTCTTGCACAGGCAAGTGAAGATGCCTAGATTTGCCATGACATCTGCTAAGGTGACCACAGCAACCATTTTTTTGAAAGCTATGTGTTTGGCAGTCCCATGTCAGTTAGAGTTCTCAAGGCCTATGAGTGTGCAGCCATCTGCCAATGAGAGGAGATGTGGTGGGAAGGAGACTGTTGTGTTCTGGTCTACCATAGGCCCTGTGGCTCACCTTGCCTTACATGACAGAATTCAGGCCAGAGGACACCAGGTGGAAGTAGGAGCAAGGTGATTGGAGATTAAGGCACTGCAGTGGAAGTAGACCATTTTTTTTAAATGAATCTTGGTCTCAGAATGCTATTCTTGAGTCCCTGGTACAAAGGCAAACTGGAGTAGGAGGATGCATGCCACTTGAACAACACTAATGATTACAAGTCTAAGCAGAAATATCTATCATGTTTCAAAAATAAATATATTAATGGGATTACCATTTAACTTCATAGTAGACCTTTTCTGAACCCTTATCTCTCACCACCATGATTGCATGATGATCACCTATTCTGTTCTTGTCCTAAGTTGTCACATCTGTGTGACATGGGTAGGTCAACCCCCTACCTGTTTAGACTCATGGACAGCACATGCATATTCACATATTTTTGTTTTAGTTTTTTTAAATGAATCTTGGTCTCAGAATGCTATTCTTGGGAAATATTCACTTTGCCTGAATTTCATGTTACTGTCATATAGGGTTTCACTGTACTCATGTTTTTATTCTCTAGCCTCTCTTCTACACCCATTATCAAAATTAGGAAAATTGAATAATATTCACACCTTGGTAATTTTCAATGAGATGGTACTTTAAGATTTATGCAAAATTAATTTTAGGTCCTGGTAAATGTCTCATTGATAATGCGGATATAGATCCTTTGATGAAATAAGAGAATGAAAAATTTATCAGTAGTGTACTAAACAGAATCACTTTATTCTAGTCCACATAATATAAAACAAAATAATTCAGTTAACCATCTGCACAGGAACTGATTCATGTCAGTTCATAAATTAAAACTGTCAGCCTAATTATGCACTCTCATTTTCCAATCAGGGATCTGTGTATATGTGAGCATGTGATATGGTTCCAGCAGGGAGGCAGGAGAGAATGTCTCTCAAGCATTTACAGACCTCCAAAAGGACACTATAGAAGAAATGCCCATCCTTCCCAGCCCATCCCCATATCTGCATATTACCTTAGTGTTGCAGTCACCATGACCACAGGTGATTGTCATCAACTGGAGCATAAAGCTGCCATGCCAGATGTATCATAGTGAAAACATACAAAGAGTTAATTTCCAAGTATATGCCCCATTGATCTAACCAAGCCTGGAACCCATCACATCTCCATTTCTTATTCATGAGATCATTGTTTAAGCAGTCTTTTTTGCCTTTTCTTTTCTTCATGCTGAAAGAGATTACATATTAATGAATAGGTGTTAAAGTATAACTTAAAAGATTTATAAATCAGAGGTCCAAGTGAGGATATGCTTAGCCAGCATAGGATAGGTACAAGACATGATTATATCACAAGATTGTGTCAGAAGGAAGATGTCTTCTCAGAGACACCAGGGAGTGGTACTGTTCTGTCATTTTGTAGATTACAAGCAGAATGGATATTGTTATCTGGGTAAAAGGAGACATAGGAGGCACATCATGAATACATTGACAGAGAGGTAAGGTAGCAGGATCATTTGTCCCTAGAGAATAGAGGAATGGAATGTTTATTACAAACATGAGGGATAAGAGTGAAAAGACAGAATTGAAACTTCTGGAGAACAGGGATATGGGAGACTTACCATTAATGTATGGGTTTGTGAGTGAGACAGAAAGACCTAAATTCCTAGGGAAGATGGGTTACGAAAAGTACATCAGTAACATGGGGAAAACTGCGTGAGGCAACATGGTTAGTCACCTCAAAAATAGGGTGATGTGAAGTACCCCACAATCAAGCAGAATAATGGATAAGAAAGCAGAACTAGACATTCATTTAGAGCAGAGTGTATAGAAGTTATATCATGTCACAGCAAGGGACAAGTGTATGGGTCAATGCTGCAAGGTGAGGAAGACACAAACTGGGCACTGAATTGACAAAAAGCAATGTCAAAACTTGGGGATAATGGAGAAAATTAGGAGCCAATTTACAAGTTGTGACATCATTAAGGGAAACTAAGAGAGACGTGGAGAGAAAATAGTGGATTCCAAGGAAGATCTTTCCTTCATGGAACTGTCCAGGAACACAACCTGAACTATGAAGTCATTGAATAATCATTTGGTTCTTCATTGAGGAACAATGAGGTAATGAAATCTTCCACTTCATTCTTCAGCATGGGGAAAGAGAATGTAATTTCCTTGGAAGAAGCTGGACAGATGTTATTTATGGAATTAGAAGGAAAACTAAGCATAGATGTGAAGTGTATATGAATGGCAATCATCAGAATTTCTTCCCAAATGTACAAACAAAGATTGTTGTTTTTTGGTGGCAGAGCAGAGTGTATTGGCTTGGGGTAAAGGAAAGAGAGAGCATTGTGAGTTATAGGATACAGGAAGCTCTCTTAGGGGTATGCTGGCTCAGAATATTGCCAAGAAAATAGTACCTTGTCAGTGGAATCATGCATGATCAGTTTTATCAGCATTGTCCATATCTTTCATGGACATATCTGTGCCCTTATTATTCATTTAAAAATGTCCTGTGGTGTGACGACAGAGATAATTTCACATCTAAGAGATACCTGGTGTAGGGAGGTAGAAGCAATGATATCACATGGACTTTAAAAAAATATGGATCTGTCTTGGAGAAAGGAACTGTGTTGTCACAAGGATGTTCCAGCAACAGAAATTCCATGAGGGTCAGGCAGTTCTCTGGTGGACCAGGATGAAATCAAACTTTCAGTATAATCAACTCATCAATTTTCCTACAATCTCTTTCAGATTTAGACTTGGGACAAAGATGGGACATTACTATCACCATATCCTTCTGGCTGACCCATGGCTCTCCAATCCAGTACCTGATGTCTCAGCACACAAAGAATTGTCTAGCTGGTCATTCACTCATTGGTCCCCCATGATATTGAGAACACCAATCAGAGGTTTCCCAAAATTAAAAAGGGAAGAAAAATTGTGTCAGTTTATAAGTCCCCCTTGTCCAAAGGAAAAGAATATGGAGAAAAATGTAGAGAGTTTATCCAGTTGCATTTTGTGAAGTCTTCATCCATAATTTAACATTACAGTTTTCTCTTACAAGGTAATATATAGTTTGTGTCAATGGGTTTGAATGATGGTGAAATTTCCTATATTCTAAGATTTACCCTAAAATAAAAGGCTTCTTGGATTAGGTGTTCAATGCCCACACCATGAGTAAAGTCTACTTGAAAACAAAAGTGAAGGCAACTTCTGATGGCAAAGCAAAATGAGCCTGTTTTCTCAGAAGAGGCCATTCAGAAAAGAATTTTAAAGACACCGAGTTTCCCAAACAGAAAAGTCACAAAATGACTCATCATTACTTGATTTGTGTTCTTACAGTTTTAATGAATATATCCCCAACTTAGGCAAGACTTTGTTCAAATTCTGTATGCAAGCCTAAAGTTAATATGTGAGGATGTTTCCTCTTATTACAACAATCACTTTTCAATCAAGGGATTTCAGTGGAAGTCAGAGAACAATAAATCTAGAGAGAGGAAGCCCCAGCTGACAGGAAACCAACCATCAGCATCACATCTGCACCTTCACCTGGAGCTGAACTCTGTGCTCCATGGTCTCTGAGCACCCCCTGCAGGCCATTCCCGTCCCAAAACCCTGAAGGGAATGCTTGTTTCTGTCTTCCCAATGCCTCTTGCTCACTGAGTATTTCATAAAGTAATACAAGGCTGTAACCTGGGCTCTAAGCTATGTGTATTTACAGATAAAATGTGTTCCTGTTTTCTTCCCAGATGGTGGATCAGCACTTCATGGAATCCGTACCTCTTAGAACCTACTTCAGTTTTTAAAACTCCAACACATTTCAGCCCCTTTCTGGGTGCCTGGCAGACCCAATCCATCCAGTAGTTACTGAATTTGAATCCAGAGCTGCACATTTGAATGTCAGAGACACCGCAGGCTATAACAAATCTCATCCAGGTTCCACCAACTGCTCCTCACACTGGACACCTGTGAGCACAAAGACATCCTGGTCAGAAAAACTGTTGCAAATACCAAAATTTGTCTCAGTGCTCTCCATTCTCATCCATTTATATGCTCAGTATTGTATGCTCTTCAGAAAATGACTATTTTTATAATTGTGGAATATAGCATATATACAACAAAGTGATAAATCTCCAAGTGCAATTTAACAATCAGCAAATATCAAGAAATCTTATTGGTTACAGTCCCACAGTTTGTTATTTTACTATTGTGAAATATAGCATATGTACAAAAAGGTGATAAATTTCAAATTACAATTTAACAAGTAGCTATAGAGAAATATTAAACATTGCCATTGATTACATTGCTACTGTCTCAGTTTCTTCACTCTACCCATTCTAATACCCTAGCAAAAAAGAAAAAAAAAAAAAGAAAGAAATTTATGTAGAGTTTAAGCATTGAAAATTCTTTTTAAAAAAATATGATATTTTCCGTTGCTAACCTTTCCTCTAGTAAAATCACTTTCCTTCTCATCAGGGATGTTTAGGCAGTGTCCATCTTAACTTCTTCATGTTGAAAATGGGTTTCAACAATACGGAAAAAAAGGAATGCATCTGGTTGATATTCTTGAAGAGGCCCTTGCCACTGGTTTTGTGTACTTAGCTGGCATAGGAACACTCTGGAGGATTTAAGTTTCTGAAGAATAAACTTAGTGAGTGAAACTTTTATAGAATTTAATATAGGGGCATGGCTATTCCTTAAGTTTTTCAGGACTCTGTTGACTTGAGCTTAACATACTTGGCCATTTGGCATATCTATCTGAAGCTTCCATAGGAGTAACCACCAAGACAGTCTCTAAACTTTATTTGAAATCTCTTAGCCACTGAAACCTTATTCTGTAGCCTTTCTTTTCCCCCTGTTTGATAAAAAAGGCATTCACCCTTTATAACAGAAATAAAAGCCCATTATAACCTCCATGGTGAATTGCCTGTGTTCTATCTCAGTCACTAAGTGTGTTGACCTGGGAAATAATGATGGGGCTCTCTCTCAGGGCTGCAGGGTCTGGTCAGGGAAGTTTTTCTGCAGCAGAGGGAGGGGCCCTATTTGCATTTTCTCATATAGTTCAGTAAGTTCTGGGGTTAGTGGCCTTCAGAAAGGACAGTGTCCAGAGCAGATTTGAGTGACTTAATGGACAAAAGTTGTAATGATAGCATTTGTGCATTTGTGAAACCATGAATTCTTATTTTCTGATTTTTCTGGGTTATCAACATAGCACATATCATTGCAATTCATTATTATATATCCATAAAATAATTTTTAATATATGAGGGTTTTGGTTTCTCATTATGCCCAATTATAGTGATTAATTTTTAGATAATAACAATTAACAAAAGATAAATTAACAATTAGATAAAAACAATTAACAAAAGAATAAAAATAACAAAAGAGAGGGTGAGTAGCTGCATGTAATTGTGGTTTTAATTTCCATTTACCTAATAATCTTTAGCAAATCTTATAATGCTTATTACACTTTTGTGTATTTCTCTTGGCAAAATGGTCATATTTTGTCAGTTCTGGTTAATGTTAAACTATGAGTCTTCTCTATATATTCTGGACATAAGAACATTATTTGTTCTATGAATAGTGAATAATATTTTCCAACCTTTGGATTTATTTTAATTTTGTTAATAATATCATTTGATACAAAAATTGCATTAATTTTGACAAGGTCTTATTAAAAGAGTATCTGTCAAAGTATGATTTAACAATTTGTTATACACAAATTTCCAAAGTTGTTATGAGTTAAAGTACCACAATTTCAGTTGTTTATTTATTGTGTAATATAATATAATTATGAAAATGACAGCCTTGAAATTACAATTTAACAAGTAACTCAGAAAAAACTTCAGAGGATGCTATTGGTTAGAGTTCAACCATTTGAACCCTTTCCCTCTAACTATTCTAAAATCCCAGCAAGTAAGAAAAAGAAAATTATATACAGACTTAGTATTCACAATCCTTTCCATTGTCTTTCGCTACTCCTTACTCCAGTTTAATCAATTTCCTGACCTACAAGTATGTCTAGGCAGTGACCACTCCTACTTGTTCATGTTGTAAAGTGGTGTTGACTTTATGAGGAAAGGGACATATCTGGTTGATGTTCTTGAAGGGGCTATTGCCTCTGGGTTTTGGGAATTAGCAGGAATAGAAGTTCCCTGAAGGATTTATATTTCTGAAGAATAAACTTAGTGAAATTTTAAGGAGTCTCAGATAGGGATCTATGTATTCTTTAAGGTTTTCAAGGCTACTGCTGACTTTGGCTTATCATTTTGCTCTCATTTGACATATCTATGTAAAGCTTACATAGGAGTAAACTCCAGGGCAGCCTCATGACTCTACTTGAATTCTCTTAGGCAGTGAAATCTTATTTTCTCACCATTCTTTCACCTTTTTGGTCCAAAATGCATTTGCAATCCCTTTACACATGAGTCAGAATCATTCCTGGAATCCATGTCATGTGTTACCAGGAAGTCTCATTCTTCTGGGGGGTCCTGTCCCACTTTGGGGGGAGAATGATGGATTTATTTGCATAGTTAGGCTTATAGGCAGAAATTTTACATTTGAGCAGAAAAAGGTTTTCTAGAGTGGATTCCTTGGCATGAGTTTTTATTTATAACAGACATGAATGTACCATTGAGTTGAGGATGAAGAGAGGTATCAGTTAGGACAACTCTGTGGTGGACCAGCTTGTCCTCTCACCTCCCCCTCACTTGAACTCACACAGCATGGGATTCCTCTCACCTCCCACCCAGGACACAGATTATAAAATAAGACAGAGTCTCATGACTTGGAGTTCAGGGAGATAGGTAAGGACATTTCAAGGAACAGATAAATGAAGGACTAAGAGTCTGAGAAATCATAGGCAGGGGATGTTTTCAACCTTGGACCTGAAAGACCTTCCCCAACCTTGGAGAACATAGTACATTTTGTCCCAATATTAGCCTGTGGGATGGATGAAATCTATGGCAGCTGTGGGAGTCCTCTTCTTCAGTGAGAGTGAGGGTCACAGCCCCACATTGAGTCAGACTTTGCCTAGGAAAGTGAGGGTAGAGGATCCTCACAGCTTAAGCCCTGCACAGACAGGGATTCCAGCCAGAGTCAATCTGTCTGCAAGAGGTAATTTTACTCTCCACCCACTGCCCCAGGTAGAGTCAGCCGGGCTCCAAAGGTAACTCAGCCACAGCAGGCCCATCTCAGGTGGTTAATTCAGAGGTTAATTCAGCATCACCAGTCAACAAAGCCTCAGATCCTCCCTTCTGAGGATGATTACATCAATGAAGATCACCATCAGCTGTACAGACTAGAAAGTGCATGGGAATTTTAAGATTTCTCAGAACCTCTCCACACCTTATTGGAAGCCTATTTGAGCTGGTCTACACAACCTAAAGAGGAGGTTTAAAATGACAATTAAGTAGGACCCAATGGTTGATGCAATATCCTAAAAGAAATCAAGGGCTTGCTACATGGTGGAAAATGGAGCAACACTGGGAGCCTCCAGAATCTTTTAAAGACACAGTGGGGCCAAGTGCCTAACCACAAGAGTCTTTCTTCTATGGGTGTCTTGTGTTGGGGGATGACTGAGGGTTGGAGCTAATCTGACAACTGGGCAGAGATATGGACTGATGGGCAGGGAAAGAAGAAGAAACACAAAGGCTAAAATATTCTTATGAAACAGAAGCTATGTTAAAGGTCAAGAACAAGTTGAACTGAGTGCCAAAGAACAGATAGAGACAAAAGTCAACCAACAAGAAAAACCTAGGTAAAATAATGAAAATGGCCTGTATAATGAACTAATGAAGGATATCAAATGCCTAGACACCAACAAAAAATATAAGTCACATGAGGAAAACAAAAATATGGCCAAGTCAAAAGAACAAACTGTTTGAATGAATTTCATTAGTCCAAACAATGAATTAAAGATGTTCAAACACATACACTATCACCATTCAAAATTAAATCAATGAGTTGAAGGAAGATGTGACAAAGGGGATGAAGGACATAAAGAAGACATTGAGTGAACATAAGGAAGACCTCAAATGTTTAAACAAATGGCAGAATTTATCAGAATGAGAGGCAGAATAGAAGAGAGGAAAACACAATGGAGACTTGCAACAACTGATCTTAAGGGGGAGAAGAAAGGGATAGTGAACAACTAGATGACAGGAAATCTGAAATCCTACACACAGAGCAATAGATAGGGAAAAGATGAAAAGAAATGAGCAGAGTTTAAGATAATTGAATAACCACATGAAGCACACAAATATACATGTCATGGGTGTCCCTAAAGGTGAAGTGAAGGGAAAAGGGGCAGAAAGAATAATGGAGGAAATCATCAGTGAAAATTTCCCAGCTTTTACTAAAGACATAAAATTACAGAACCTAGAAGGCCAGAAACCACAAACAAAATAGACTTGCATTGACCTATTCCAAGGCACATACTAATCAGATTGTCAAATGTCAAAGACAAAGAGATAATTTTGAAAGCAGCAAGACTAATGTGATGTTTCTCAGCAGAAAACAGGGAGATGAGAATGCAGTGGTAAAATATATTTAAGACACTGAAAGAAAAAAACTGCCAATGAATAATTCTATATATGGCAAAACAGCCCTTCAAAATGAGGGAGAGTTTGAAATATTTTCAGTTAAACAAATGCTGAGGGAGTTTTTGAATGAGACCTCCTCTACCAGAAATGCCAAAGGGTGTGGTACAGGCTGGTGGGAAAATACAAGAGACAGAGGTTTGTAGAACAGTGCAGAAATGAAGACTATCTTGGATGGTAAAAGGAAAGAGAGGGGAAAAAATGAGATATGACATATAAACTGTAAAAACAAAAAGGTAGAAGAATGTACTGTCCTTACAGTAAAAAAATTAAATGTTAAAGGATTAATCTCCCCAACAAGAAGACTTAGAGTTGCAGAATGGATTAAAAAACAGAACCCATCTATATAGTTCCTACAAGAAACTCACAATTTACATAAGGACAAAAACAGTCTAAAAGTGAAATGTCAGTAAAAGTTGTTTCATGCAAGAACAACC
Organism: Choloepus didactylus; assembly: GCF_015220235.1. Classification (NCBI taxonomy): domain Eukaryota; kingdom Metazoa; phylum Chordata; class Mammalia; order Pilosa; family Megalonychidae; genus Choloepus; species Choloepus didactylus. The sequence continues at coordinate 2,947,970 of NC_051325.1, read as the reverse complement.
AGAAAACTGTGGGGTAGCTATACTAGTATCAGAGAAATAAGACTTCAGTTATAAGACAAATTAAAGAGACAAAGTAGTACACTATATATTAATGAAAGCAAGACTTCATCAAGAAGGCAAAACAAACATAAATCTTTATGCACTGAGCCCAAGCACAACAAAATACATTAGGCACACATGGACAACACTGAAGGGAGAAGACACTTCTACAACAGTAGTTGGAGACATCAATACACTAATCTCATCAATGGAAAGGACATCAAAACAGAGGATCAATATGGAAGCACAGATGGTGAATAGAATGTTATATGAACAAGAAAACAGATATTTATAGAACTGTACACCCTCCAACAGCAGGATACAATTCTGAGGGTTGTTGGGCAAAATGAAACATGAACATAATCAATTCATCTTGATATCTGGAATGTTACATAGGCTGATCATAGAAGTTTGTAGAGTTGTTTAGGTTGACCACAAATTAGAACAGATTAAAGAATGAATCAAACATGCAAAACCTTGAGACATGCACTGCCCTCAATGCTCTCAACATTCTGTGAAAAATATGCAGGTTGTAAATGGAAGGGCAGTGAGATGCAGCATTTTCCAAGATGTTTCTCCAAGGAGGGTTTCTAATGAAGTCATTCAGATGCCCTGGTAGGAATGTGTAGGTGAGGGTGCTGACTAATGCTTGCTCTGGGCTGTTGCAGGCCACTTGGCTCGGGGCCTTTCTTTGCTATTTTTCATTTGAACAAAGACTTTTGGCAGGAAAAGCCTTTCAAATAATCTCTCAATTAAATGATTTTGCTAGATGGGTGAGAGGAACACAAGGACACTGGAGATTAGAAAATTTGTCTTTTTTTTTATTCAACAGCAGAAACCCCAGAACTCCTCCATTAGTGTGTTCACTGTATATGAAGAGCAAAGTAGGCTGACATATAGATATATATGGTGGCAAATAATTATTTGGCTAGTTGTTCAGGGACCTGGGAGCAGCAATTCTGGATTATCACTTAAACAGAAAAAGCTAAAGAAGTCTGTCTCCCATTAATATTCAGGGATCTTCTGCTGCAGAATTGGTGTAAAAGGATGCTCAATATGCTCAACAGATATCACACAGCAGTCATTCTTAGCAGCATCAGGGCTTCAAGGGTGGGTCCTTGAGAGACCATCCAAGGCAGGAAGGAAGTGGCAATGCATGAGCTGCTTATTGGTTTTCCTCAAATTCAGCAGATTTTAAAAGGTCATGGACATGAGACGTAGGTGGGATAGGGGCAGGAAAAATGGCTTTGTGTATTTTTTTCTGATATACATTTCTCAATAATTTTCTCATATCTGAACCCTGAATTCTTCATTACTGTTCCATATCTGCTCAATATTTTGATTCTGCATTGACACCAGCTTCCAGTTATTGAGTCTTTATTCATTATAAAAAGTCAAGCTACATTAAGTGAGCACTTTCACTGGATCAATCAAAATACTGTGACTGCTTGATATTATCACTTTCAATACTTCCACTAACACTTTAAAATTGCATATATTGAGGTATGACTATTAGAAAATTCCCAACAGTTTTAGCAAACCTTAAAAGGTCACATGTCAAGCAATCAAAGAACCAACTTTAGGGCATCCTTTGTTTCCCCTCATCTACAAGTCCAACTACATCACTGACCCTTCAACCATCTATGTTGCCCATACTGATCCTGATGTGAATATTGTCATGGCCAGGCAAGGCCAAGGCACAATAAGGAAGCATACGTAAGAAAGGGGGTAATGATCATGAATGCATTTTGTTGTGATTGAAAATGTTTGTTCTCCATGTCTCCATGAGTCTGGGCCAAGGTGTCCCTGAGGAGCAGAGCCAAGGACTGGAGAAAACCATGCAGACCTAGTCACTCACCTGTATTTTTTGTGAATTATCCATCAGAAATTGTCACTATAAATACGTCTGAATCTCCCAACCTCCAGGGAATAGTCTGCAAAAATGGGTCATGTTTATTACAGTGGATCATCATGGAATAAAAACTGTGCTCTTGTTTCCAGGCCACATATCCATCATCTGTGCCATATCCAAAAAAGATGTCTCTGAAACCATGCTCCATTATGATTCAGAAAATGGCAATGCATTGCTATGTAGGAGACACCCAGTAAGAGGAAGGCAGTGTGAGCCCAGACACAATATTCCCTTGCAGGTTGGCAGGAGTAGTTTGGGCTGCAGGGGCATCTAGGACCCACCAAGCACAGGGAGTAGCTACAGGTAGGACATGGGAAGGGGCTTCTTGGTGAAGTCAGGGGTTTTATTTCCTCTGCTAGCTCTCACATGCACCCATGACACAACTATGTTCTTTGCAGCTCTAATTTCACACATACTCAAAATAGTCTCCAAAGGCAGAAGTGGCATTCTCTGTTTTCAGTTGTGAATTATATTCAGTAAAGGAATATTTCTTCAACTGCTCCCTTTTAACACATTTTAACACAAGATAGAGCAACGATAATGCTGTTTCCCAAATGCAGGTGTAGTCCCCAAATCATTTTGAGGTATGTTTGGCTTCCCAGGATGTGCTGGAATGTGTGGTCCAAGCACACATCTGTAAGTCTGGCTTCCCCATGATGATCATCATGTAAGATCTGCCTTCAGAAGCCTGTGGCTGTGTAGAGACTATTAAGCATGCATCATGTTCTTTTTTCTATTTTATTTTTTTATTTTTTATCTTTTTTTATTATTCAATTTATTGAGACATATTCACATACCACACAGTCATACAAATCAAATCATACATTTAATTGTTCACAGTACCATTACGTAGTTGTATATTCATTACCAAAATCAATCCCTGGCACCCCCATTACCACACACACAAAAATAACCAGAATAATAATTAAAGTGAAAAGGAGCAAATAAAGTAAAAAAGAACACTGGGTGCCCTTGTCTGAATGTTTCCTTCTCCCACCTTTCCACTCATCCATCCACAAACTAGACAAATGGGAGTGTGATCCCTATGGCACCCCAATCCCAATGTCCCCCCCTCATAAGCCACATTTTTATACAACTGTCTTCAAGATTCATGGGTTCTGGGTTGTAGTTTGATAGTTTCAGGTATCCACCACCAGCTACCCCAATTCATTAGAACCTAAAAGGGTTGTCTATATTGTGCATAAGAGTGCCCACCAGAGTGACCTCTCAGCTCCTTTTGGAATCTCTTTGCCACTGAAGCTTATTTCATTTCCTTTCACATCCCCCTTTTGGTCAAGATGTTCTCCGTCCCACGATGCCGGGTGTACATTCCTCCCTGGGAGTCATATTCCACGTTGCCAGGGAGATTCACTCCCCTGGGTGTCTGATCCCACGTAGGGGGGAGGGCAGTGATTTCACCTTTCAAGTTGGCTTAGCTAGAGAGACAGGGCCACATCTGAGCAACAAAGAGGCATTCGGGAGGAGGCTCTTAGGCACAACCATAGGGAGGCCTAGCCTCTCCTTTGCAGCAACCGTCTTCCCAAGGGTAAATCCTATGGTAGAGGGCTCAACCCATCAAACCACCAGTCCCCTATGTCTGTGGTCATGTTAGCAACCATGGAGGTGGGGTAGGCGAATACCCCTGCATTCTCCACCAGCTCCTCAAGGGGGCTCGGCATATTTTTTCCTTGTTTTTTTTTTTTTTTTTTTAACATTTTTTTCCTAAATCAACTTTATGAAAAATACAAAAAATAAAAAGAAACTTACTATAAAGGAACATTTCAAAGAGACCATAACAAGGGAGTAAGAAAAAGACAAGTAACCTAAGATAACTACTTTAATTCCAACGTTTTCTTACTCTACCACAAGAAAGTAACCTAATACAGCAACATTTCTGTGAACTTGGTCCTACTATACCCATCAGAAATTAACAGAGCATAGTCATTCCTGGGCATTCCCAGAACATTAAATTTACCCATGATAGCTTATCTGTTCTTCTTGGATTATTGTTCCCCCTTCCTTAATTGCTCTCTATCGCTAGTTCCCCTACCTTCTACATTATAAACCATTCATTTCACATTTTTCAAAGTTCACATTAGTGGTAGCATATAATATTTGTCTTTTTGTGCCAGGCTTATTTCACTCAGCACTATGTCTTCAAGGTTCATCCATATTGTCATATGTTTCACAACATTGTTCCTTCTTACTGCCATGTAGCATTCCATCATGTGTATATACCAAATTTTATTTATCCACTCATCTGTTGAAGGACATTTGGGTTGTTTCCATCTCTTGGCAATTGTGAATAATGCTGCTATGAACATTGGCATGCAGATATCTGTTCTTGTCGTTGCTCTCTGATCTTCCGGGTATATACCGAGAAGTGCAATCACTGGATCGAAGGGAATCTCTATATCTAGTTCTCTAAGGAACTGCCAGACTGACTTCCACAGTGGCTGAACCATTATAGAGTCCCACCAACAATGAATAAGAGTTCCAATTTCTCCACATCCCCACCAGCATTTGTAGTTTCCTATTTGTTTAATGGCAGCCATTCTAATTGGTGTGAGATGGTATCACATTGTGGTCTTAATTTGCATCTCTCTAATAGCTAGTGAAGCTGAACATTTTTTCATGTGTTTCTTGGCCATTTGTATTTCCTCTTCAGAGAATTGTCTTTTCAAATCTTTTGCCAATTTTATAATTGGCCTGTCTGTACTATCGTCATTGAGTTGTAAGATTTCTTTATATATGCAAGATATCAGTATTTTGTCAGATACATGGTTTCTAAAAATTTTCCCATTGAGTTGGCTGCCTCTTTACCTTTTTGAGAAATTCCTTTGAGGTACAGAAACTTCTAAGCTTAAGGAGATCCCATTTATCTATTTTTTCTTTTGTTGCTTGTGCTTTGGGTTTAAAGTCTAGGAAGTGGCCACCTAATACAAGGTCTTGAAGATGTTTTCCTACGTTATCTTCTAGGAGTTTTATGGTGCTTTCTTTTATATTGAGATCTTTGGTCCATTTTGAGTGAATTTTTTTGTAGGGTGTGAGGTAGGGGTCCTCTTTCATTCTTTTGGATATGGATATTCAACTCTCCCAGCCCCATTTGTTGAAAAGACCTTTATGACCCAGTTCAGTGACTTTGGGGGCCTTATCAAAGATCAGTCGGCCATAGATCTGGGGGTCTGTCTCTGAATTCTCCATTCGATTCCATTGATCTATATATCTATCACTGTGCCAGTACCATGCTGTTTTGACAAATGTGGCTTTATAATAAACTTCATAGTCAGGGAGTGTATGTCCTCCCACTTGGTTTTTCTTTTTTAGAGTGTCTTTAGCAATTCAAGGTATCTTCCCCTTCCAAATAAATTTGATAACTAGCTTTTCCAAGTCTGCAATGTAGGTTGTTGGAATTTTGATTGGGATTGCATTGAATCTGTAGATGAGTTTGGGTAGAATTGACATCTTAATGACATTTAGCCTTCCTATCCATGAACATGGAATATTTTTCCATCTTTTAAGGTCCCCTTCTATTTCTTTTAATAGAGGTATGTCATTTTCTTTGTATAGGTCTTTTACATCTTTGGTTAAGTTTATTCCTAGGTACTTGATTTTTTAGTTGCTATTGAAAATGATATCTTTCTCTTGAGTGTCTCTTCAGTTTGTTCATTTCCAGCATATAGAAACATTACTGACTTGTGTGCATTAATCTTGTATCCTGCTACTTTGCTAAATTTTTTTATCAGCTCTAGTAGCTGTATAGTCGATTTCTCAGGGTTTTCCAGATATAAGATCATATCATCTGCAAACAATGACAGTTTTACTTCTTCTTTTCCAATTTGGATGCCTTTTATTTCTTTGTCTTGCCAGATTGCCATGGCTAGGACTTCTAGCACAATGTTGAAAAACAGTGGTGATAGAGGGCATCCTTGTCTTGTTCCTGATCTTAGTGGGAAGGCTTTCAGTCTCTCACCATTGAGTACTATGCTGGTTGTGGGTTTTTCCTATATGCTCTTTATCATATTGAGGAACTTTCCTTCAATTCCTACCTTTTGAAGTGTTTTTATCAAAAAGGGGTGTTGGATTTTATTGAATGCTTTTTCAGCATCTATTGAGATGATCATTTGATGTTTCCCTTTTGATTTGTTAATGTGTTGTAATACATTGATTTTCTTATGTTGAACCATCCTTGCATGCCTGGAATGAACCCCACTTGGTCATGGTGTATAATTTTTCTAATGTGTCTTTGGATTCAATTTGCAAGTATTTTGTTGAGGATTTTTGCATCTATATTCATTAGGGAGATTGGCCTGTAGTTTTCCTTTTTTGTATCATCTTTCCCTGGTTTTGGTATTAGTTTGATGTTAGCTTCATAAAATGAGTTAGGTAGTGTTCCATTTTCTTCAATGTTTTGGAAGAGTATAAGTAAGATTGATGTCAGTTCTTTCTGGAAAGTTTGGTAGAATTCCCCTGTGAAGCCATCTGGCCCTGGGCATTTATTTGTGGGAAGCTTTTTGGTGACTGATTGGATCCCTTCGATTGTGATTGGTTGATTGAGGTCTTCTGTTTCTTCTCTGGTGAGTCTACGTTGTTCATATGTTTCCAGGAAATTGTCCATTTCCTCTGTATTATCCAGTTTGTTGCCATACAGTTGTTCATAGTACCCTCTTATGATTTTTTTTAATTTCCTCAGGATCTGCAGTAATGTCAATTTCTCATTCATTATTTTGTTTATATGGGTCTTCTTTTTGATTTTGTCAGTCTAGCTAGGGGCTTGTCAATCTTGTTGCTCTTCTCAAAGAACCAACTTTTGGTGTTGCTTATCCTCTCTATTTTTTTTTTTCTTCTCTATGTCATTTATTTCAGCTTTAATCTTTGTTATTTCTTTTCTTCTACTTGGTTTAGGATTGGTTTGCTGTTCCCTTTCCAGCTTTTTCATTTGATCCATTAGTTCTTTGATTTTGGCTCTTTCTTCCTCTTTAATATATGCATTTAGTGCTATAAATTTCCCCCTTAGTACCGCTTTTGCTGCATCCCATAGGTTTTGGTATGTTGTGTTCTCATTCATTTGTCTCTCTATATTTAGCAATTTCTCTTGCTATTTCTTCTTTAACCCACTGATTGTTTAGGAGTATGTTGTTTAACCTCCAGGTATTTGTGAATTTTCTAAGTCTCTTAGGATTATTGACTTCTAATTGTATTCCATTGTGGTCAGAGAATGTGCTTTGAATAATTTCAATCTTTTTAAATTTATTGAGCCTTGTTTTATGTCCCAGCATATGACCTATTCTGGAGAAAGTCCCATGAGCACTAGAGAAGTATGTGTATCCTGGTGATTTGGAATGTAATGTTCTATATATGTCTGTTAAATCCAATTCATTTATCAGATTGTTTATGTTTTCAATTCCCTTATTGGTTTTCTGTCTGGTTGATCTATCTATAGGAGAGAGTGATGTGTTGAAGTCTCCCACAATTATTGTGGAAACATCAATTGCTTCCTTTATTTTTGCCAGTATTTCTCTCATGTATTTTGTGGCACCTTGATTGGGTGCATAAACATTTATGGTTGTTATTTCTTCTTGTTGAATTGCCCCTTGTATTAGTATGCAGTGACCTTCTTTGCCTCTCAAAATATCCCTGCATTTAAAGTCTATTTTATCTGAGATTAATACTGCTACACCTTCTTTCTTTTGTCTGTAGCTGGCATGAAATATTTATTTCCATCCTTTCACTTTCAATTTCTTTGTGCCCCTGTGTCTAAAATGAGTCTCTTTTATGCAGCATATTGATGGTTCATTTGTTTGACCCATTCTGCAAATCTATACCTTTGAATTAGTGAGTTTAATCCATTTACATTCAACATTATAACCATGAAGGCATTTCTTGAATCAGCCATCTTGTCCTTCGGATTCTGTTTGTTGTATATATTTTCCCCTCTCTCTATTAATAACGTTTAATGTACCCATACTGAATCTCTTTAGTACTGAACCTTTCTCCATGTCTCTCTCTCCTTTCTTTGTTTCTCTGTCTGTAGGGCTACCTTTAGTATCTCCAGTAGGGCAAGCCTCTTTTTAGCAAACTCTCTCAGCATTTCTTTGCCTGTGAAAAATTTAAGCTCTCCCTCAAATTTGAAGGAGAGCTTTGCTGGATAAATTATTCTTGGTTGGAAATTTTTCTCCCTCAGAATTTTAAATATGTCATGCAACTGCCTTCTCGCCTCCATGGTGGCTGCTGAGTAGTCACTACTTAGTCTTATGCTGTTTCCTTTGTATGTGGTGAATTGCTTTTCTCTTGCTGCTTTCAAAACTTGCTCCTTCTCTTCCATATTTGAGAGTGTGATCAGAATATGTCTCTGAGTGTGTTTATTTGGATTTATTCTATTTGGAGTTCACTGGGCATTTATGATTTGTGTATTTATGGTGTTTAGAAGATTTGGGAAGTTTTCCCCAACAATTACTTTGAATACTCTTCCTAGACCTTTACCCTTTTCTTCTCCTTCTGGAACACCAATGAGTCTTACATTTGGATGTTTTATATTATCTATCAAATCCCTGAGGTCCATTTCAATTTTTTTGATTTTTTCCCCATTCTTTCTTTTGTGCTTTCATTTTCTATTCTGTCATCTTCCAGGTCACTGATTCGTTGTTCAACTTCCTCTAGTCTTGTACTATGAGTATCCAGAATCTCTTTAATTTGGTCAACAGTTTCTTTAATTTCCATAAGGTCATCTATTTTTTTTTTTAATTTAGTCTTCCAATGTCTTCTTTTTTGCTCTTCTATGGTCTTCTTGATGTCCTTTATATCCTGTTCCATGGTCTCATCATTCATATTTTGTTCTTTAATTAGTTGCTCTAAGTGCTGTATTTCTTCTAATCTTTTGATTTGGGTGCTTGGGCTTGGGTTATCCATATTGTAAGAAAGGAATAAGTTTAGTTTCACATAGAGACAGCATGGAATAAGGAATATGGAGGCAAAACCAGTTTAAACAAGCCCCAGACAAAGAGAAGAGGGAATCTGCCTGCTCCTTATATGGAAAAGTAACCATAGTTATTGGAATGTGAAGCGATATGAGGTAAAATCAGAGGCGGGAACTCACAGCGAAAAAAAAGAATTTTGGGGGGGATAGGCTGATCAGTTCAAAATCTCAAAAATGAGCTATTTGGCTCTTTGGGATTGGCTGATCAGTTCAAAATCTCAATAATGAGCTAGTTGGCTCTCTGGGATTGGCTGTACAAATTAAAATCTCAAAAGATGAATTAGTTAGTGTTCTCGGATAGGCTGTACCTCTGTAGCACCCAGTCAATGGGGAAACAGGGGAGGGACTTGTGAATTAGAAGTAGGAGATTTAAAGATCACCATTTTCTTCCTCTGGTGCACGAGCCTTCCACGTGTTTGGCTGGATGCCCTATCTTGCAACATCATAAATAAATTCTTTTCTCCTCCAGAACCGAGTGAGCATTTATTCCCTTACAGGTACCACTTTATTTCCAACAACTTGGGGGCTCATCTGGGATCTGAAGCTTTGGAGGGGGACCACCAAGGTGGACAAAGTGAAGGCACACCCCGTTGATTGAGTGGTCTCGGACTCTGCCATTGGGGGCCCATCTCCAGCAGCTAAAGGGCCCGAGACCAGACATTTGGATCCGGCAGTTGTGGATGAGAAAAGGAGGAAAAGGAAAGGCCTGCCTCTGTTTGACCAGGAAACTCCATGCACGGACCAAGGTAAAGAAAGAAATATATTGTCTTGGTGGTCGGGAATTCCTGATGAGTCTGGAGCTGCTTGTGTGTGACTGAGACGTGCGACATACTGCACGAAGCGAGTGTGGAGTCCCAATCTGCGGTTACCTTCTCCCATGAGGGAAGGGGCCAGAGACGGATGAAGCAAAAAGAACTGAGAGAAAGAAGCCCAGACAAGACTCAGGATGGGGAATAGAGGCAGTTGGCCAGATGGGGAAGAAGAAAAGGGGGCACCTATAGAGTCCCTCAGGGACATCCCTCCAGAGAGTCCACTAGGTAGGATGTTAAAATATTGGACCAATAGCGATCGGACCAAGGGAAAGGACAAAAAGAAAATGATTAAATATTGTTGTTACATTTGGAGTGAAGAAAGCATTTCACCACCAGATGTATTCTGGCCAAAGTATGGGACAGAGGAGGACTGGCTCTGTGCCAACCTTGTAATTTATGTTAATGAGAAGAAACCCTTTTCTAAGGAGGAGTCTGATTATGCCACATGCTGGCTAAAGAACAAAAAAAACTCCCCTCTACCTTGTGAAAGATAAAAATCCAAACTCAGAAGATGAGTTAGTAGAATCTAAACACTGGGACCCCTTATTAAGCCTTCCTCCTCCCTACTATTCCCCTCCTCCCCCAGGGCAGAGATTGTTAGAGTCTGAGGACCTAATAAAGTCCACACAGGTTCCAGGGGAATCAGGAGGCCCATCAGCGCCAACTGCTCAACCAGATATGACCCATCAATGGTTGAGGAAAGAATTAACACAGTGCAAAAAGGATGTACAGAATTTTCCATTTCCAAAAACTCTTGAAGGAAAGAGAGTAAGGGAACATCGCCCTGTTAAATCCCTTTACACCTTGAGGGAGGTGCCTATGGGGCCAAAGGAAGTCAGGTATGTAAATGCCCCATTAACGAGTGCAGAAGTAAGAAATTTTAAGAAGGAGATGAAATCGCTAATAGAGGACCCAATGGGGCTGGCTGAGCAAATAGATCAGTTCCTAGGCTCTAGCCTATACACGTGGTCTGAAGTTATGTCCATATTAAACATCCTCTTCATGAAAGCGGAGAGAGGAATGATAAGAGGGGCTGCTATGAAAGAACGGGAAAGGCAACACCCACCAGGGCAAGGGGTGATGGCAGCAGAGCAAAAATTTCCAAGTACTGACCCTGATTGGGATAATAATGATAAAGAGGATAGGGCACAAATGAAGGATCTCAGAGACCTCATTGTAGAGGGAATAAAATTGGCAGTACACAAATCTCAAAATTTGGATAAGGTCTTTGAGGTAAATCAAGAAAAAGATGAGTCTCCCTCTGCTTATCTACAAAGATTCAAAGAACAAGTAAGGAAATATTCAGGTATGGACCCTGATGACCCTGTAGCCCAGGGAATGTTAAAGGTCAGCTATGTGAAGGGATCTTGGCATGATATTCAGAAAAAGATCCAGAAAATAGATGGATGGATGAATAAGCCATTGGAGGCATTATTAAGGGAAGCACAGAAAGTATTTGAAAGAAGGAAGGATGAAAAACAAAAGCAGCAGGCTAAAGTCATGATAGCCACTGTTGACCACTTGGTCAAGAAAAGATTAGAAACAGGAAATGGAGGATGCAGACAGAGGCAAGACAGGGGAGGGGGCTAGGGTGATTTAAATAAAGGAGCAAGGAAAATGCAGAACTCTGCAGGGTGTTATCATTGTGAAAAACCTGGCCATTTCAAAAGGGAGTGCCCAGACTTACAGAAGGAGGGTCGAGTTATACCGCTAATGAATTTTGAGGACTAGGAGAGTCAGAGGCTCCTCATCTCAGAAGCCCACTGGGAGCCTTTAGTAAATTTAATGGTGGGCCCATATCAAGAGGAAATTACATTCTTGGTAGACACTGGAGCAGCTTGCTCCTCTGTAAATCATCTTCCAAAGGGGGCCAGGCTCTCTGGCAGTTCCCTCACCATCACAGGGGTAAAAGGGGAGGGATTTAAAGTTCCCATTCTTGAACCTAATAACATTTGTTGGGAAAATAATCAAATCATAGCTCCCTTGTTGCACATCCCAGAAGCTGGGAGTAATTTATTAGGAAGAGACCTAATAATACCTATGGGACTAGATTTAGAGGTAAGGAATGGATGGATTAAGGTTTTGGCCCTGCTCACTGAAGATGAAAAAGACATTAAGGAGGAGGTATGGGTAAAAGAAGGAAACAGGAAAGGGTTGCAAATTCCCCCAATTAAAATCCAGTTAAAAAAGGAAGGGGAGGTTGTGTGCCAGAAACAATATCCTATTCCTCTTAAAGGAAGACAGGGACTCCAACCCATCATTGAGGGTCTCCTTCGAGATGGACTCTTGGAAACCTGTATGTCCTCTTTTAATACTCCCATTCTCCCCATTCAGAAACCAGATGGTAGCTGGAGAATGGTGCAGGATCTAAGGGCCATTAATAAAATTGTCCAGGGTTGACACCCTGTAGTTCCTAATCCTTACACTCTCCTGAGTAAAATTCCCTTCCATCATAAGTGGTTTAGTGTAGTATATTTAAAGGATGCCTTTTGGGCCTGTCCCCTTGATCCAGAAAGTAGAGATCTGTTTGCCTTTGAATTGGAAGATCCCTTCAATGGGTGAAAGCAACAATATAGATGGACAGTCTTACCTCAGGGTTTCACAGAGTCCCCCAATCTCTTTGGGCAAAAGTTAGGGAAAATTTCCAGTCCCACCTGAAATCACCCTTCTGCAATATGTAGATGATCTATTAATATCAGGTAAAGAAAGGCAAGTGCTGGCTCAAGCTACAAAAAATCTACTGAACTTTTTAGGGGAACAAGGATTAAGGGTATCTAAAAGTAAACTGCAATTTGTAGCAAGGGAAGTTAAGTACCTAGGCCACCTCATAAGTGAAGGAAAAAGAAAAATCCATCCAGAAAGAATCCAGGCCATAGTAGAGTTGCCTCTTCCTCAAACAAAAAGAGAGCTAAGAAAATTCCTGGGATTTGTAGGGTACTGTAGATTGTGGATAGATTCTTTTGCATCTTGAACTAAAGGGCTGCACCAAAAACTACTAGAGGAAGAGCCTGACAAGATAGAATGGGAGGAAGTGGAAATAAAGGCTTTAAATGAACTCAAGCAGACACTGGTGCAAGCTCCTGTTCTAGCACTGCCTTCCCTCGAAAAACCCTTTCACCTGTTTGTTACAGTAGACAAGGGAACAGCTTTGGGGGTCCTAACCCAAATCTGGGGAGGCCAAAGAAAGCCGGTGGCTTTCCTTTCAAAGGTTTTAGATCCAGTATTTAGGGGGTGGCCTGGGTGTGTTCAAGCCATTGCAGCAACTGCCCTTTTAGTAGAAAAAAGCAGGAAATTAACCTTTGGAGGAGCATTAGTAGTTAGTACTTGTCCTAGTTTGCTAATGCTGTGGAATGCAAAACACCAGAGATGGATTGGCTTTTATAAAAAGGGGGTTTATTTGGCTACACAGTTACAGTCTTAAGGCCATTAAGTGTCCAAGGTAACACATCAGTAATCAGGTACCTTCACTGGAGGATGGCCAATGGCGTCCAGAAAACCTCTGTTAGCTGGGAAGGCACGTGGCTGGCATCTGCTCCAAAGTTCTGGTTTCAAAATGGCTTTCTCCCAGGACGTTCCTCTCTAGCAAGCTTGCTCCTCTTCAAAACATCACTCACAGCTGCACTCCATCCAGTCACTTTGAGTCAGCACGTTTATATGGCTCCCCAGATCAAGGCCCACCCTGAATGGGCAGGGCCATGCCTCCATGGGAGTATCCCACCAGAGTCACCTCCCACAGCTGGGTGGGGCACATCTCCATGCAACCAACCTAATCCAAACATTCCAACTTAATCCCCACTATTCTGTCTGCCCCACAAGATTGCATCAAAGAATATGGCTTTTTCTGGGGGACATAATACATTCAAACTGGCACAGCACTCCTCATCAAGTGAGAACTATTCTGCCTCAGACGGCAGGGAAATGGTTAACTGATTCCCGAATCTTAAAATATGAAGCAATCCTAATGGAAAAAGATGATTTGGTCTTAACAACAGATCATAGCCTAAACCCGGCCTCCTTCCTCTGGAAGGGGCCTGAGCAAGTAGAGACCCCTGAGCATGACTGTTAAGACCTAATTGAATACCAAACTCGAGTCGACCTGACCTAAGGGATCTTCCCCTGCACTTGGGGGAAATATTGTTCATAGATGGATCCTCCAAAGTCCTAGAAGGAGAAAGGCACAATGGCTATGCAGTTGTAGATGGGGTAACTTGCAAAGTAAAAGAAGACAGCCGATTGCCCAATAAGTGGTCAGCTCAAACTTGTGAGTTGTATGCACTAAATCAAGCCCTCAAATTATTAGAAGGAAAGGATGATACAATATACACTGATTCTAAGTATGCCTTTGGGGTAGTCCTCACCTTGGAGAGATCTGGGAAGAAAGAGGATTAAACAATAGCAAAGGAAAAGAACTGGTTCATGGGGAATTGGTGAAACAAGTAACCAATCTACTCTTACCTAGAGAAATATCAGTGGTGCATATAAATGGACATCAGAAGGGACCTATTTTTGAGGCAAAAGGCAATAGGTTGGCTGATGAAAAGGCTGAGGAGGCCTCTCTCTGCCCCTCTTTAAAAATAATGGTCCTAATACCCTCTATCCCTAAAGAATTTGGGGTCCCTACATTCTCTGCCAAAGAAGTAAAAGAGTTGAAACAGTTAGGAGCAACCTTAAATAATTAGGGGAAATAGTTTCTCCTAGAAGCCAGACAAATAATGTTAAATAAACAAATAATGAGGGAGCTATTAGCAGTCTTACACCAGGGGAGTCATTGGCGGGTACAAGCCATGTGTGATGTAGTACTTAAACAATTTGAATGTGTAGGCCTTTATACAGTTGCTAAACAAATGTGTGAATGGTGCATAATTTGTCAAAAAATTAATAAAAAGGTTTTAAGAAAACAGGTACAAGGGGGAAGAGAGCCGGGCCTGAGACCCTTTCAGAGCATTCAAGGTGATTATACTGAAATGCCCCCAATCGGTCGTTTAAAATATATTTTTTTGTAATTGTCGACCACCTCACTGGATGGGTGGAAGCCTACCCTCTATCCTCAGCTACAGCATTGGGAACTTCTAAAGTTATCCTTGAAGAAATCATTCCCCATTATGGGTTAGTGGAAAATATAGACTCTGATAATGGCAGTCACTTTACCTCCCGTGTGTTGCAGAATGTCATGAGAAGCCTGGGTGTCACTTGGAACTTCTACACTCCCTGGCATCCACCATCCTCTGGGACAGTGGAAAGAATGAATCAAACCATAAAGAAACATCTTTCTAAATTAGTTTTGGAAACACTACCAAACTACATTACCTCGGATCAAGTGCTTACCTATAGCTCTACTAAGAATCAGGACTGCCCCTAGAAAAGAACCAGAAATTTCCCCTTTTGAAATGCTTTTTTGGTTTGCCTTTCCTGAGGAGGACTGGAGAGCTCCCCTCCCTGGACACAAAGGATCTTTTTCTTAAGAATTACATACTGGCCTTGTCTTCTACTTTATCATCTCTCAGTCAGCGTGGACTGCTGGCTCAGACCCCGCCTCTTGAATTTGCTGCCCATCAACATCAGCCTGGCAGCTGGGTGCTGATCCAGTCATGGAAAGAATCCAAACTTCAACCGATCTGGCAGGGACCCTATCAAGTCTTGCTGACAACTGAGATGGCAGTCCAAACAGCAGAAAGAGGCTGGACTCATTACACACGAGTGAAGGGACCAGTGCCTGAACCAGATGATAAGTATCCAGCAACTCAACCTGAATCCTGGAAAGTGACCCCTACCTCAGATCCCCTAAGGATCACTTTAAATAGGCAACAGTTGAAAGAACATACTAGGAGGGAGGGAGGACTGGATTAAACCCTGTGTTTGCATTGTGCTCTGTGTATAGCTTAATGATGAAATTGCTTATGCTGATCATAATGTTCTATATTCAAGGAGTAACAGGTTCTGCTAAGCTGGTTATAAGTGTAGTCAAAGGCTTAAAGTCTCAAACTGTACAATTTGATGTTTGTCAAGTAATGAGCTGTAAAAATCTAAAACATCAGCAACAACTGAGGGAGGAATATAAGCATTTATGTAAGCAAACTGTTCAAATAGAAAGCAAGATTGTTGGGGGGCAAACATTTGAGAGTATAACTTATGAGTCACCTAACCCCTGTTATTCTTGGAACACTGCTTGGTGGACCACACAATATGAGGGATGGGTCTTAACCCAGGTTGGAGGAAAAACCATTAAGGGAAACTTGGCTGGAGTTTAACTCCCGAGTTCAAATTGACCCCAAGGTCATTAGAATACTTAAGACCAAAGACTTAAAGCAAACCACAGAAATAGAGACAGGTTATGGAAATACAAATGCCTGGGTAGAATGGGGCAAATATACCATCCAGAGTCTAAACAGAAGTAACTGTTATGCTTGTACAACCAAAAAACCCACTGTTCAGATTATGCCCTTCCCCTTGGGGATGAAAAAGCATGAAAGGGAGTTTAAATGTATAACACTCCTCTTTCAAAATGCTACTCCTGGTGAAAGTTGTAGTATGTTGTCCTCCTTTTTCCCTCCAGTCCAGAAGGGAAGTGTCAAAGCCATACCAGCGTCTCACCTTGATCCTGGAAACCACTCTGCCTGTCTCTCCAGATGGGAAGAAGGGCTCCAGGATCTTAGTACCATGGTTTTGGGTACACAGGTGTGGAATGTGAGCAAGGATAGTACTGGCAACTTCTCCAGCCTAACTATACCCCAAGCAGACCTCTGGTGGTACTGTGGGAAGGGCATCCTCTGGCCAACACTACCTGAAATGTGGGGAGGAACCTGTGCTCTGGTTCAATTGGCTATCTCATTTACCCTGGCATTTGAAAGTAATAAGAAAGTACCAACCCAAGACAAAGGAGAAAAGAAAAATGTACAAAATATACCTAGTTCCTTCAATAAAAAAATGTTTGTAGATAGTATAGGGGTTCCCCAGAAAGGTCCTAATGAGTTTAAAGCTAAAAATCAAGTAGCTGCAGAATTTAAATCATCCTTATTCTGGTGGGTCACCATCAATAAAAATGTCAATCATCAGCTAAAATTTATCAACTATACCAGGGATGTCATTAAATAAATAGCAGAACAGTTAGATGCCACTAGCCAAATGGCATGGGAAAACAGAATGGCCCTAGACATGATGCTAGCTGAAAAAGGAGGCATCTGTGCTATAGTTGGGGGAAATTGTTGCACATTCATCCCCAATAATACTGCACCTGATGGAACTATCACCAAAGCCCTACAAGGCTTAACAGCCTTATTTCAGAAACTAGAAAAGAATTCTAGCATTAACAACCCACTCACAGAATGGTTGGAAAATTGGTTCGAGAAATGGAAAGGAATTGCAACATCTATTTGAATTTTCCTTATCATTCCAGCCAAAATGTTTATAACAGCTGGGTGCTACATAATCCCGTGTGCTCAAAGGCTAGTTCAAAAACCCATCAAAACCACTAGAATCAAAAATATGAAAGATCCCTATGATGAGGAATGTGAAAAAGCCCTTAGCAAATTTGAGAATCTAAAATGTGAAAACTGAAAGTGTTTAAAAAAGAAAGGAGGGAATCTGTAAGAAAGGAATCAGTTAAGTTTTCACATAGAGACAGCATGGAATAAGGGAAATGGAGGCAAAACCAGTTTAAACAAGCCCCAGACAAAGAGAAGAGAGAATCTGCCTGCTCCTTATATGGAAAAGTAACCATAGTTACTGGAATGTAAGGAGATATGAGGTAAAATCAGAGGTGGGAACTCACAGCAAAAAAAAAGAATTTTGGGGGGGATAGGCTGATCAGTTCAAAATCTCAATAATGAGCCAGTTGGCTCTCTGGGATTGGCTGATCAGTTCAAAATCTCAATAATGAGCTAGTTGGCTCTCTGGGATTGGCTGTACAAATTAAAATCTCAAAAGATGAATTAGTTAGTGTTCTCGGATAGGCTGTAACCTCTGTAGTACCCAGTCAATGGGGAAACAGGGGACGGACTTTTGAATTAGGAGTAGGAGATTTAAAGATCGCCATTCTCTTCCTCTAGTGTGCCATCCTTCCACGTGTTTGGCTGGATGCCCTATCTTGCAAGATTGTAAATAATTTTTTTTCTCCTCCAGAACCGAGTGAGCGTTTATTCCCTTACAGGTACCACTTTATTTCTGACACATATCTTCTGTTTTTTTTTTCATATGCTTTAAAATTTTCCATTGTTTTTGGCCTCTTGGCATTTGCTTAACTTGGTAGGGTTCTTTTAGGATTTGTAGACCAATTCAATTCCTTATCTCTAATTTGTCAGGTCTACAGCTTCATGGAGTACACTTTCTGTGAATAACCAGCAGTTGGTGTCCATGAGCCACCTGTTCCCCTCAAGGCAGTTCTCCCCCACTTTGCCTTTGTGGTGAGTGGGGGAGTAAGTCTTGTGGGGTCCAGTTGGTGTCCCAAGCTTGTGTGTGTAATTGGTGTTGCCTGCCCTTTATAAGGGTCGTGTGTCTGGGTGGTCAGGGAGGGGGGCCGCTCTAACGAACAAATTTCCCTGGTGTACCTGGAGTTTTAAAGCTGCTGCAATAGTATAATCCTTCAGCTTAGTCCTGCCACAGTTTGTCTCTACCACTGACCCACAGGTCCTTGGTGTTGGCATGTGGACCCTGAGACTTGTGAATGAGTCCCTCTTCCAGGCCTTGCACCCCCTGGTCCTCTGTTGAGGGATGGCTGTGCTATGTCACAGGTAAGTGCCATCCCCCCAGGGTGGTTCTGGGCTGCCGGTCTGTGTAGAAAGGCTCCCAGTCTGCTGAAATGATGTCTGAATGGGGCTTGTTAATTCCTACTGCTCCATCTTCCCAAATCTGGGACAATCAGCTGTTACTCCTTGAATACAGGGAAGGCTAATGTCCACACCCAATTTTATGGTGTATGTGTGTTATTTGAAGCACTTCCATCACACTGGGTTTTCTGGGGCAGCTCTGGGCTATGGGGCCAGTGACGGGCAGGAGTGTTTCCTGTCCACCAGGATGATGGCTGTGAGAGGATGCCCCCCTTTTCTTTGGAAGCTGTAGTGTTTAGTGAATTTTCTCAGCCACTGGATTATTGCCTTTTATCTCAGAGCTCTCAGTTCTGCTCTTGTCTTGACCTAACCAAATTGCAATTCTTTGAGGCTTTCTGTATTGGGCTTCTTAGAGTAATTGTTTTAGAAAATGAAAAAAAGATTTAAGAAAAAATAAAAAATAAAAGGGCCCTCCCAGCAGATCTAAAGTGTTATTGAAATGCTAAGACAAAGCAATTAGGGCTATTAAGGAAAGATCCAGGGGGTGGAGAGATCAGTTTTCTTTGGGTTTTGCTAATGAGCCTGCAGGCCTGAGCTCTGCCCTTCCCCTTTCTATGTTCACCAGAACT
Organism: Choloepus didactylus; assembly: GCF_015220235.1. Lineage (NCBI taxonomy): Eukaryota > Metazoa > Chordata > Mammalia > Pilosa > Megalonychidae > Choloepus > Choloepus didactylus. The sequence goes on along the minus strand of NC_051325.1, from coordinate 2,928,840 downwards.
CAAAAAAGCATCTGCTTTTATTTTTGAGTTTGTCTTGCTGTTTTTTTGCTATGCCTGTCTCCTCTCTGCTGGGCTGGCTGCTCTCAGATTCTCCGGTGTCTGGTCTCAGTCTATCTATGTTTGGAGTTTGGGTCAGTAGAATGAGTTTCCGATAAGAGCTGCCACTGCAGTTCTCCCTTTTCCTTCCTGATGCTGACAGCCCCTCCTCCCACGGGACTGAATCTAGCAGGGAGGGGCATGGGTCCCCTGGCCAAAAAAACTTACAGATTTCACTGACCTCAGCAGTTCCATGTTTTCATGAGTATTGTATGAAGTATGCCCAAAGTCATATTGCTCTGCGGTGTCCAGTCCATGCAGCTCCTGGATTTCTACCTACTTCCCTTGCATCATGTTCTTTATGCTGACAAACCTATTGGTCTGAAGACAATAATTTGGAGTTTTATACTATATTTATTTAAAATATTAGATTATTTTAAGAGAAAATAATATACTAATAAATGTTTGGCCCATGCATGAAATATTAAAAGGGTGTCTAAAATAAATATAAATGGCATCAGGAATTCACTTTGGTATGAAAACAGTTTATGTTGTGATACTGTATTTTAACATTTATATATGTTAATACACATTTTGAAAATCTGACTGTATTTCGGTGTCCATTGGTTGTGAAAGAAGGGTGGCTTTTACTGTATGGAATTTCCATAGGATCATAATTTATAGAGGTCACAAATAAATGCAGGGGTTTTTTCCTCAATTTCACATTGAACCCATTTTTTAAAAACTCTGTTTTATTGAAATATATTCATATACCATGCAATCATCCATGGTATACAATCAACTGTACATAGTATGATCATATAAATATTCATTCATCACCACAATCTATTTCTGAACATTTTTCTTACATCAGAAAAAATCAGGATAAGAATAAAAAAAGTAAAAAAGGAACACCCAAACCATCCCCCCATCCCAGCCTATTTGTCATTTAGTTTTTATCCCCATTTATCTACTCATCCATCCATACTCTAGATAAAGGGAGTGTGACCCACAAGGTTTTCACAATCACACTGTCACCCCTTGTAATCTACATTATTATATAATCATCTTCAGGAGTCCAGACTACTGGGTTGGAGTTTGGTAGTTTCCATTATTTACTTCTAGCTATTCCAATATATTAAATCCTAAGTTGTGTTACCTATATAATGCATAAGAATGTCCACCAGAGTGACCACTCAACTCCATTTGAAATCTCTCAGCCACTGAAACTATTTCATCTCATTTTTCATCCCCCTTTTGGTCAAGAAGATATTCTCAATCCCATGGTGCTAGATCCAGGTTCATCCCCAGGAGTCATATCCTGCATTGCCAGGGAGATTTGCACCCCTGAGAGTAGGGTCCCATGTAGAGGGGAGGGCAGTGATTTCACCTGCTGAAGTGGCTCTGTTAGAGAGAGAGAGGGCCACATCTGAGCAACAAAGAGGTACTCAGGGGAGACTCTTAGGCACAATTATATGCAAGTTTAGCCTCTCCTTTGCAATAATGAGCTTCATAAGGGCAAGTCCCATGATTGAGGGCTCAGCACATCAAATCACCAGTCCCAATGTTTGTGACAACCTCAACACCAGTCCAGATGAGCAAGTCCAACTCTTCTGCACCTTCCTCCAGCTCCTCAGGGCTGTGGGGTAGGCTGTAAATACATTTTTTATTCTCTGTCCAAATTACTTTGGGATGTGTTACTGTTTCACTCTAACCTATACTAACCTACCATATCTTACTTCCTATTCAATGTTCCATGTAATTGTTGTGTTTGAACAAAATGACTTTACAGTTATACTGTTTAGAAAATATAGATCCTGCACCAAATAGACATCTCTTCCCTTGGTCTCATATGGAAGTTGAAGTTTTAAAACCCAATCAGTTTCCACCTTTACCCTTTGTCCTGGTGTGCCCTAGTCTTAACCAGATCTGCTTCATTCATATCACTATTTGAAGCCTGGGCTCTTTTTCAGCTTTTTTTTAACAGTTGCTATATGCAATAATACTGACATTCATATCTGCTGAGCTCTAACTCTGAGTTTCAGGTGTCTCAGAGATACACATTGTTCCAGAGACCAATTGGGTTATACACTAAGGGATCAGCATCTCAGAGTTTAGAGATAGGTATTACAATTCAGGAATAGAGTTGATTGCTGTAAGAGCTTTCAATCTAGGGACTATTACAATAATCATGTCCATGTTAGGCTATGTTCTAAGATTCAATTCTGAGTTTACACATTGTAGTTACTCCATATTGGTGAGGCATTATACTGTTTGCCTTTATTTCTGGCATACTTCACTCAAATACTGTGTACAGGATCCATTCACCTCATTGTGTGTTTCACAGCTTCACTCCTTCTCATAGTTGCTCAATATTCCTCTGTATGCATAAGCCACAGTTCACCATTCTGTTCCTCAGTCTATGTACCCATAGGTCACCTCCACCCACTGAAAATCATGATTACCGTCTCCATGAACAACAGTTTGCAAATGTCCATTCATGTGTCTGCTCTCAGATCTTCAAATAACATACTCCATAATGAGGTCACAGGACTTTAAGGTCCCCACATACTTAACTTTCTGTGGAACCACCACACTGACCTTCAGAAAGGCCATTTTTAAACAGAGATTGAGACAGCAAAGTGAGGCACTTGTATGATTCAGTCATGTCTCTACCAAGATATCCCACAATGCTTGTTTTTTCCCTACAGACTGGATCTCTACAGGATGGTGGGTGTGTGCAATTTGGTCTAGGCATTCACAGAAATGTGATGAAAGTGAGAGAAATAATGGTAAATGCAAGCTTTGTAAACACTTTCAGGCAAATTCCAGAAGGGGAGAAATACTTACAAATTGCATTTGAATTAACATTATGTATAATGTATATTTTTATATGTAGATATTTATACACACACAGGGAATAACAATAAAAATATGTTCAGTGGATACATCACAGCACTGGTTAGAAAAGATATACAAACATTTCTCTGGGGGTTCCATATTTTGAAGCAAGAAAAGGGAACCCCAGGCAATGGCAGGAAACTCCTCCCAGGTCCTGTCTGTACCTGCCCTGTGGGCAGCCTCTGTGTCCCCCCTGGTGGTAAAGAGCATCCCCTGCAGCCCAGCCCCTCTTGCGCACTGCAGGAGAGGTTTGTGTTGGGATCACCCTGAATTCCCTTCCCTGTGTATCTTACACAGTAATATGTGTCAGGGTCTTTGGTTCTCAGGCTACTCAACTTTAAATAAACCTCATTCTTGGAGGTGTCCCTGGTGATGCTGCATTAGGACTGAAGAGTTGGGTTATAGTGTGTGCTTCCATCACTCCATATTTCACCAAACCAATCCAGCCCATTTCCAGGAGCCTGGCAGATCTATTGCACACTGTACTGGTTAAAGAGAATCCAGAGACAGAGCAGCTGAGGGACAGGTTCTGTGAGGGCTTCACCAGGTCTAGTCCTGACTCTTGTAGCTGCTTCTGGGACAGGACACCTGAGGAAATTCAGAACCACAGTGAGTCATGTGTTTAGATGCATCATCTTCATTACCTTCATGAATGAATCCTGAGACATTCACATCTGGAAGCTGACACAAGAAAGAGGAAGAATCACAAAAGTTTCATGTTCTTGGGGATGATGTCTCTGACACTCAGAAAATAATTTTCCAGGACAAGAAGCTTGAATTTAAGTAAATATGCTCTGTTGTTTCATCAGATTACATATGAGGTGATTTGCATGTGGGTGGAGTCTTTCTATGAAGAGGTGAAAGGAGGAGGGAAGAATATTTTCTCTGGTACTGCTCTGTGAGATTTAAGCTGGGGGTGCCTGGTCCTTTCCCAGGGTTCCTCTTTCTCTGAGCCCAGATCCCTCTTCCCTCATGCAAGAAATAGGCTGTGTGGGGTGATCAGGGAAACAGAACTTGTCAAGGTTTTTGAACGGCTTTGGAATCAGATCAATATGCCTCTACTTGCAAGGATTTATTTATATATTAATAACATACCACAGGTCCAGGGCCCCCTAAATTTGTGGAAACACATTTTGAGAGATCACTTACCTCTCTTAACAAAGTACATGATATACTCCAAAATTTTAAGGCAACAGCTAAAGTTGGAAATAACAGTGAATTGTGAGATAACAGTGTATTCACTTTTCTGTGAATTGGAATGACTTTCAGAGAATCGCTATCTTAGGGGAACGTATCCTCAACTGAAACAGCTTCATTGCAGTGCATATTCAAGGGTTGCTGTGTGGTGGAACTTGGTAATATAAGCCTATCAATATATTTATTTTTGAAACACGTAGAAATTTCTGCTTAGATTGGTAATCTCAGTGACATGCAAGTCACACACATTCTCTTAAACCAGTTCTATTCTTATTCAAACTGCGTATCAGTAAGAATACTTTGAGCTCTGTCCTGCAAGGAAAACTTCTATAGATTCAAACCCTCCTCAGCATTAAAGTGGGGGCAGATAGTGGAAGGAGGTCAGTCCACATATATACAGGAAACTGGTCTTCATGTACCAACTCAGATATTTTAGAAGTATCCACTTCTCAAACTTATCATATGTTCTAGTTTGCTAATGCTGCCAGAATGCAAAACACCAGAAATGGATCAGCTTTTATAAAGGGGTTTATTTGGTTACACAGTTACAGTCTTAAGGCCAGAAAGTGTCCAAGATAAGGCATCAACAATTGGGTACCTTCTCTTGAGGATGGCCTGTGGTGTCCAGATAACCTCTGTTAGATAGGAAGGCACATGGCTGGCTTCTGCTCCAAGTTCTGGTTTCAAAATAGCTTTCTCCCAGGATGTTCCTCTCTAAGTTGCAGCTCCTCCTCAAAATGTCACTCTCAGTTGCTCTTGGGGCATTTGTCCTCTCTTAGCTTCTCTGGAGCAAGTGTCTGCTTTCAATGGCCATCTTCAAACTGTCATCTGTATCTTCTGTGCATTCTTCAAAGTGTCCCTCTTGGCTGCAGCAAGCTTACTCCTTCTGTCTGATCTTATATAGTACTCCAGCAATTTAATTCAGACCCACCCAGAATGGGTGGGCCAACATCTCCATGGAAATTATCCAAGGTCATCATCCACATTTGGGTGGGGTACATCTCCATGGAAACACTCAAAGAATTACAATCTAATTAACATTGATAGGTTTGCCACACATTACATCAAAGATAATTGCATTTGGGGGGACATAATACATTAAAACTGGCACAGGGTAACAGAAATTGGATTCAGTGAAATTATTCCACTCCCACAGGTGAAGTAATATGCAAGTGAAAGATCTTTGACAATAGACATACACAATGGATAGTTTCTGAGGGGCTGAGGTTACCATGGCCTGAGGGAGGCAGTTCCCCTTGAAAAACCACCTGAGAGCTGCCCTCCTGGGACCCTGTGTCAATGAATCTTGGGATTGTCTCTGAGATCCTGTAAGTTAGTACAGGTGGATATCACAACACAGCTCCATCCCCTCCTGGCTGGCTGACCCTTAATTGGCAACCTTGTCCCTCTTTGCTTCAAGCAGAAAAATAGTAAGTTGGGAGTGTCACTAATAACATTTGTGTGAAATTTTTAGGTTTCCAGCCATGCTAGATGTTACTATCACTGTCATTACTATTATTATTTCCCTTGAGCCTACAGTGGGCTACATGAACCCTCATCTCTGACAATGAATTAACAAAGATCACCTGCTCTCTTCTTGCCCCTGACATATTACATATTTGATATGGGGAATTGTCAAACCCCATTAGCCTCACAGTTGACACCTGTACAATGACTGATTGTTGTTGAAGACTTTTTGAAAAAAAAATGAATGAAACATGAACTTTACAAAGGAACAAAGCAGTATTCCTGGGTAATATTCATTTAGCTTGAATTATGTTTTTCTAAGGCAATGGTTTCATTTTCCTCCTGTTTGTATTCTCTAGCATCTCTTGGAAGCTCAGTTTCTAATATTAGAAATATGGAAGAATCATGTACACAGCTGGTAAATTTTCTTTGAGTTGGTACATGTAGATATGGGGATAATTAAATTTAAGATATTGCAAATATTTTACTGATAATTAACTATCAATTTCTATGGTTGAACAAGATAAAGAGAAAAGGTATCATTAATCTAAAAAGCATCATTTTCTTCTTGGCCAATGATTATAAAACCATGGAATAATTCAAACACCTACACTTATGGGAGCTAATTCACATCAGATCAAAAATTAAAATGATCAGCCTAATTGCAGAATCCCTCGAGAGGGACCTGTCTCTCTGTGGGCATCTAACATGGTTCTATACAGTGAGACTGGGGAGATTGTCTCTCATGTTATACCTAGACCTCTAGAAGAACACTGCAGAATAAAGTCTCCCACCAACTGAACCCATCATTGTATCTTAAATTAGACCTTGGGGTGCTGTCAACATGTCCATAAATGATGGGCGTCAACTGGAGGATGCAGCTGACTCACCATATGTAACGTAGTGTAAAATCCTGAATGGGAAAATGCCAAGTTTATGCCCCATTGGATTAACCAAACTGGAGGCACTCACATCTCAGCTTCTTATTAATTAGGTCATGGATTTCCCCATTGTTAAGGCAGTCTGGTTGTCTTTTCTTCACTTAATACTAGAACAGTCATACATATACATGAATTGTATTGAGATATAATTAAACAGATAGTAAAATCAGACGTCTGAGTGAGTGTAAGGACAGTGTGTTACAGAATGGAGATGTGACTAAATCAGAAGATTTTGTCCTGAATGGTAATGCACTTCTTTTTGTCATCAACATTGGAGTTGCTTTACTTGCTTACAGATTTGCTTACAGATCCACCTGATCTCAGAACAGGTAGATAGAAAGCATATTTATATCTGGGCAATTGTGGGAATGAGGTATACATTAGTAACATGATGGTTTAAAGGTGAGGTAGTGGACCCATTGTTCCTGGAGAATAAAGAATATAGGACATGCATCATAATAATGAGGATAAATATGTAGAAGGACAGAATAGGACATTCATGGAGAAGAAGGAGTATTGCAGGTATAATACTAATGTAGGTACATAAGAGTAACACAGCAGTGCCTGAAATCCCTAGGGAATATGTGATTATAGAATATATATCACTAACATAGAGACCAATGTGTAGGGCAGCAGTGCCATCCTTGTGTAAGGGTGGGGAATGGGAAGTACACCAATGTTAGGAGGGTAAATGCATGTGGGGCAAAACTAGAATATGCCTGGAGAACACAGGATCTAGAGGGTACATCACCAGCAAGGAAGAATTGTGGGAGTCAGTGAGGGAAGGTGAGAAGGAATTATACTGGATAGTAAAGTGACCAAAGGCAGTGGCACATTTTGGGGGATAATAGAGAAAATAAGTAGGTAAATTATCAGCTACCATATCATTGGGGGACACTGTGAAAGAAGTGGTGAGATAAAAGTGGAGACACACAGAGACAGTATCTGCATCAGACAGTCAAGAAAAAGATATTATTCTCTAAGAGGCTGTTGGGTAATCATTTTGGTGGAGCACTAAGGATCAATGTGGAAAAGAAGTCTTCCACTTTCCTATGGAACATTAAGAGGTAGAACATAATTACCTAAGAATAAGCTGGATGGACAAAATATGTGGAGTTAGAAGGTATCTGAGAATAGAAGTGAAGATAAATGAAAATTGGCAATCATAAGAGCTTGCAGAAAGCAAAAATAAATTTATGATAGTGAAAAGGCCCAGGGTATCAGCATGGGGAAAAGGAAAACAGAGCAGAATGAGAAAGAGGATGCAGGATCTAAAGGACTTACCTGGCAGGGTATGTTGGCTCAGAAGTTTTCCAAGAGATTAGAACATTGGCATTGGAATAATGTATGAACAGCTTTTTCAGTGCTGAAAATACCTGTTATTCTGGTGAGACCAGTTTTCACTGTTCATTTAACAATTTGACATTAACTATGTTAAACTAACTTTGTTAACTATGTTAACACTAACTATGCTTGGAAGTTAGTGATAATAGCAGGTCTACATGATACCTGGTGTAGGGAGGTAGAAGCAATGATGTCACCCAGATTTCTAAAAACAGGCATCTATGCATGGAGACAGGAACAATTTTGTCAGCAAGGATATATTTACAAGAATTATATAAGTACATTTGTAGACAAAGGAAAAACAAACTGGACAAGGCAACATAAATATGTATGTGAAATTCTAGAATTTCAATTCTGGGACTACAGATTTAGGTAGTAACCCAATAGCATGGTGTCTTGAGGCATCCAGGAAAGAGTTTTTAAAGAAAAAGAAGATTACCTATATTGTTTACAAAGGATTATGATTGGTACATATCCACAGTGTTCCAAATGTCCTTCAAATTATATAGCTTGCTGATTTATTTATCTTTTGCTTTGTTGCTGGTTTCCAAGTGTCCTTAGAGTTTTGAAAAATAATCTTGCATGTGACCATGCATTCTTTGGCAGTTTGTGATATCTGGCTGAGGGGTTCATAAAGACAATTTCCTGAATGGCCTCACAATGTCATTTTAAATTTCTTATCCACAATAATTATATATTTTTTCATTTCTTATCACTTTCCCTCCTTTCAATCATTATCATTCTCTGAAAGCATTCCTAATCAGCATTTGGTGTTAATCCCTTGGCACCAAGGAGGATCATCCCAGGAAAAATTTCTACACAGCAAGGGAGGTAGTGTGTTTCCTTGCAAAGTCTGGCTTAGATTGGAGCCATGCTTAAAACACAAAGAGGTTTTCTGTGGAGTACTTTTTTATAAGGTATATTACCTTATAGAGTTATTTGGATGCGTTATTTGAAGGTGGATTCAGAATAGTTAAAATGCATATTGTAAATTGTAGATAATGCACTAAAGACCTTTTAAATAGTAGAATATATCATATACCCAGAGAGAAGAAAAAAGAAATAAGTGACCTAGGAATGTTATGCAGCCCACACCTCACACTTCAGACCTGCACCAAGACTCTGTTCAAGGCAGGCATTTTAATCAGCATTGCAAGTGCAAACAGCAAACTTGTCATCTCTCTTTAAAGACAAATAATTGAGGGCATCACAGAGGAAGCCACAGGCCCTGACAGGAAGCCCCTCCCCAGCCTCCCTCTGCACCTGCCCTGGGGTGACCTTGCAGTCAGCACCTCTGCCTTCCCTCCAGTGCTCACGGGGCTGCCACTTCCTTGATGCTCTCAGAGTATGAAGACTGGGTTTCCTGGGAACCAAGTTTGCTCAGGGACAAGTCCCCTGACTCTGACAGAGAATTTAATTATAGAACTGTCAAGGAGTTACTCAATATGCCTCAAATCATTTCTTCATATTTTATTTTGACTTATGACATTGATGTTCTCATAGGAATTAGATTAATTAATTAGCAGAAAATGATATGCCACAATTTTTAAAGCTGGATTTTTCCACAGCATTTCTTAGAAAGTTTTGAATCCTTCATTTTGCAGAGTATCTGGGCTGAACATTGAGTAGGGTTGGAGCAGAGGGGGAGAGAGAAACAGTAGATAGCTCTTTGACAAATGCTGCAGTCTCTTGTGACTATATTTTAATTTTTGTATTTCCCTTTTTACTGTGAATGAACTCAAATATACAGCTTAGTAAATGAATTAAAGCTTTTCAAACCTGTATCTTCCACAAGGTCAGGAAACAGAAATTGGGCATAATCTCCAGGAGCCGCCATATGACTTGTTACAATCACAGCCCCTCTCCCTGGAGCTGCAGCCATGTGCATTGTGCTTAGAAGGGGAACTACAGATACCCCTTTACTTTTCATCCCCCATGGTGCATCTGTAGACACAAAAGTTCTGCATTTCTTTATTTTTTCTGCCTTTTGAGGATATTTAACTTCCATGTGCACAGTCCTAAGTTTCAATACATCCTGCCTCTTTCCAAAATGCCTAGTGGTCTTAACCAGAGACATTAATACCAATGGATATTGTAAATACCTCCTCTGGGACACATGCTGTGCTAAGCATGAATTAATCATTAACACAAACTCAGACTAATCCCCAAGATCTGACAAATTCATCAATTCTTACATATCTTGTCTGTGTTTCCCAGTTCTGATGAAGCATAAGGGTTGGCTTCAAGATTTTAGAGATTGTCCTGTGATTGCATTTCAGCTTGTTTCCTAAATTTTCAGCCTCAATCTACAGAATTCTAATTGTCCACCCCTATTTGTGCATCTCTCTCCATCGGTCCAGCACTAAGTATTATTACAACCCCAAATATCAGTGGATTACAAATATATATAACAAAAGTCAGGGTTCCAGAAGATGGCAGATTATGAGAGACAGGGCAAAAAATGTCTCCATGAAAAATATTACACAAAAGACAGAAAGTGATCCAGAGCACAAGTTCCAGTGAGGCACCAGCTGGACAAAGTCTTCTATATCTGTGGGGACCATGCAATTGCTGAAACCAGGAGTCTGCATTCTGAAATGAATGCAGGAAGCCAGTGGCCATGCTGCAGTTTGGGAAAACTGGGGGTTGGCATTTGGAGGTGGATTAGTTTTAAAAACCCAAAAGTGATTGTGAATCTGGCAGCAAAAACTGCACAGTGACACATGGCAGGAGCTGCTTCCCCATAACTCTTGGGAATGCTTCAATATCTGGCATGGAAGATAGCCTTTCACACACCTACAACTAATTGTCTTGGAGCTAGGAAGGCAGAGATCAGCAAAAAGGGGGAAAATAACCGTGCTCCATACAGCCATCTTCCCAGTGGGCTGGGAACATTCCTTCCCAGCACCTGTGCCATAGCCCAGAGCTGTGCTGCACAATCCAGCATTGTGGGAAATGACTCAGCAACACACACACATGCCCCAATGGCTGACAGCCTTATTCACACTTGCAGCTAATTGTCCCAGGACTAGGAAGGCAGAGGTGTGCAAAGAGGGTGAATATAATACACCCCATAAAGCCATTCTTTCAGCAGGCTTGGAATGCCCCTACATGGCCCTGTGACCCAGAACTTCCATTGGGGGGCTGTGCACACTTGTGGCATAGCACACTGTTCCCTCAGCAGAAGCCCTAGGAGGGCAAGGCTTGGAAGAGGGAACCAATGGGAAGTCCCAGGGACCACACACCAATACCAAGTACTTGTGTGTCCGTGGCAGAGACAAACTGTGGTGAGACTGAACTGAAGGCATAGGTTCCTGCAACAGCTTTAAATCTCCAGAAACACCTTTGATTATTAAAGCCACCATCCCTTCCTAAACACTCAGACAAACCCCCTGCATTCAGAGCAGGCAGTACCAACTACACATGGAAACTTGGTGAAACAATTGGACCCCCAAAAGAATCAGACCCCCACTCACCAAAAAGACAAAGTTGGGGAGAACTGGCTTGAAGGGAATAGGAGGCTCACGGAGGCCATCTCCTGGTTAGATAGAGAAGGTGTACTCCAACAGGCTGTAGATCTGACAAATTAGAGATAATGTTCAAATAAATCTACATATTCTGCAAGAATCCTATCAAGGTAAGCCAGTGCCAAGAGGCCAAAAGCAACAGAAAAATTTAAAGCATATGAAGAAGCCAGGTGATATGGATAACCCATACCCAAACTCCCAAATCAAAAGATCAGAGGAGACAAACTACTTGGAGCAACTAATCAAAGAATTAAAGAAAAAAAACAAGGGCATGGCACAAATTATAAAGGACATGAAGAAGAACCTAGAATAGCATAAAGAAGAATTTGCTAGAGTCAATAAAAACTAGATGATCTTATGGAAATAAAAGACACTGTCAACCAAATTAAAAATATTCTGGATACTCACAGTAATAGATTAAAGCAAACTGAACAATGAATCAGTGGCCTCAAAGAGGACAGAATGGAAAGTGAAAGAACAAAATAATGGGGAAAGTATTGAAAAAATCAAAATGGACCTCAGGGATATGATGGACAATATAAAAGTCCAAATATAAGAGTTATTGGTGTTCCAGAAGGGGAAGAGAAGTTTAAAGGTCTAGGAAGAGTATTCAAAGAAATTACTGGGCAAAACTTTCCAAACCTCCTATAAAACATAAATACACATATCATAAATGCCCAGCAAACTCCAAACAGAATCAATCCAAATAAACCCACTCTGAGACACATTCTGATCAGATTATCAAATGCTGAAGAGAATTAGCAAGTTCTGAAAGCAGCAAGAGCATAGCAATTCTCCAGTCACAGTGGAAACAGCATACGACTAATTAGTGACTACTCAGTGGGCCTCATGGAAGTGAGAAGGCAGTGGCATGACATATTTAAAAATCTGAGAGGGAAAAATTGCCAACCAAGTATTCTTTATCCAGCAAAGCTCTCCTTCAAATTTGAGGGAGATCTTAAATTTTTCAAATAAATTCTGAGAGAATTTGCCAAAAAGAGACTTGCCCTACTTGAGAAACTAAAGGTAATCCTACCAACAGAGAAACATGAAAGGAGAGTGAGATATGGGGAAAGGTTAAGCACTAAAAAGATTCAGTATGGATATGTTAAAGGACATTAAGAGAGTGAGGGGAAATATATCTGACAAACATAAAACAAAGGATATGAAGTCTGATTCAAGAAATACCTCCACAGTAATAACATTGAATGTAAATGGATTAAACTCCCCAAATAAAAAATACAGATTGGCAGAACTGATCAAAAATATGAACCATCAGTGTGATACATACAAGAAACTCATTTTTGACACAGGCACACAAAGAAATTGAAAGTGAAAGGATGGAAATAAAGATTTCATGCAAGCTACTGCCAAAAGAAAACAGGAGCAGCAATATTAATTGCAGATAAAATAGACTTTAAATGCAAGGTTGTTAAGACAAAGATGGCCACCACATACTAGTAAAAGGGGCAAATCAACAAGAAGAAACAACAATCATAAAAGTTTATGCACACAATCAAGGTGCCCCAAATACATGAGGCAAACATTGGCAAAAATAAAGGAAGCAATGGATGTTTCCACAATAATTGTGGGAGACTTCAACACATCACTCTCTTCTATACATACATCAAGCAGACAGAAGACCAACAAGGCAAATGAAAACCTAAACAATCTGATAAATGAATTTGAATTAACAGACATATGTAGAACATTATATCTCAAATCACCAGGATACACATTCTTCTCTAGTGCTCATGGAACTTTCTCCAGAATAGATTGTATGCTGAGATATAAAACAAATCTCAATAAATTAAAAAAATGAAATTATTCAAAGCACATTCTCTGACCACAAATGGAATACAATTAGAAGACAATGACCATGAGAGACTTAGAAAATTCACAAATACCTAGAAGTTAAATAACACATTTCTAAACAATCAGTGGGCTAAAGAAGAAGTAGCAAGATAAATTGCTAAATATATAGAGATGAATGAAAATGAGAACACATCATATCAAAACCTATGGAATGCAGCAAAAGCAGTACTGTGGGGGAAATTTATAGCACTTAATGCATACATCCAAAAGGAAAAAATAGCTGAAAACAAAGAAATAATGGAGCAACTGAAGAAGCTAGAAAATGAATAGAAAACTAATCCTAAACCAAGTAGAAGAAAATAAATAACAAGGATTAAAGCAGAAATGAATGAAAAAAAAAGAGAGAGAGAGAATAAATAACACCAAAAGTTGGTTCTTTGATAAGATCAACAAGATTCACAAGCCCCTAAGTAGACTGACAAAATCAAAGAGAGAAGACCCAAATAAACAAAATAATGAATGATAGAGGCAACAGTATGGCAGATTCTGAAGAAATTTAAAAAAATTATGAGACTACTATGAACAACTGTATTGTAACAATCTAGATAATATAGAGCAATTGGACAGACTGACCAGAGAAGAAATAGAAGACCCCAACCAACCAATTGCAAGCAAAGAGATCCAATCAGTTATCAAAATCTTCCCACAAATAATTGCCCAGGGCCAGATGACTTCACAGGTGATTTCTCCAAAACTATCCAAAAAGAACAGACACCAGTATTACTTGAAATCTTTCAAAACATTGAAGAAAATGGAAAACTACATACCACATTTTCTGAAGCTAAAATCACTCTCATACCAAAACCAGACAAAGACACTACAAGAAAGCTAAACAACTGACCAATTCCCCTAATGAATATAGATGCAAAAATTCTCAAAAAAATTCTTGTGAACTGAATCCAAAGACACATGCAAAAAGTCATACAACACGACCAAGTGGGGTTCATTCCTGGCATGCAAGCATACTTCAACATAAGAAAATCAATCAATATATTGCAAAACTTTAACAAATCAAAAGAAAAAAATCAAATGATCATCTCAATAGATATTGACAAAGCATTCAACAAAATCCAACATATCTTCTTGATAAAAACACTTCCAAAGGCAGGAATTGAAGGAAAATTCCTCAATATGATAAAAAGCATATGTGAAAAGCACCCAGCCACCATAGTACACAATGAAGAGAGACTGAAAGCCTTCCCTCTAAGGTCAGGAGAGAGACAAGGATGCCCTTGTCATGACTGTCATTCAACATCCAAATTGGAAAGGAAGAAGTAAAACTGATTATATGCACAAGAGATGATCCTATATCTGGAAAACTCTGAGAAATTGATGACACAGCTGCTAGAGCAAATAAAATAATTTAGCAAAGTAGTGGGAAACAACATTAATGCACATAAGTCAGTAAGTTTTCTATACACAAGAAATGACCAAAAGTGAAGAGACACTCAAGAAAAAGATACCATTCTCAATAGCAAGTAAAAAAATCAAGTACCTAGGAATAAACTTAACCAAAGACATAAAAGACCTATAAAAAGAAAACTACATAACTCTACCAAAAGAAATAGAACAGGACCTTAAAAGATGGAAAAATATTCCATGTTCATGGATAGGAAGGCTAAATGCCATTAAGATGTCACTTCTACCAAAACTCATCTAGAGATTCAATGCAATCCCTATCAAAATTCCAACAACATTCTTTGCAGAATTGGGAAAGGTAGTTATTATTGGAAAGGGAAATTGCCTCAAATAGCTAAAAACTCTCTAAAAAAGAAAAACAAAATGGGAGGACTTACACTCCCTGACTTTGAAGCTTATTATAAAGCCACAGTAGCCAAAACAGCATGGTACTGGCACAAAGGTAGACATATTCATCAATGGAATTGAATTGAAAATTCAGAGAGAGACCCCCAGATCTATGGTTGACTGATCTTTGATAAGACCCCCAAAGCCACTGAACAGGGACATAACAGCCTTTTCAACAAATAGGGCTGTGAGAGTTGGAATCCATATTCAAAAGAATGAAAGAGGATCCCTACCTCACACCCTACACAAAAATTAACTCAAAATGGTTTAGAGACCTCAATGTAAGAGATAATACCATAAAACTCCTCGAAGATAATATAGGGAAGCATCTTCAAGACCTTGTATTAGGCAGTGACTTCCTAGACCTTCCACCCAAACCACAAGCAACAAAAGAAAAAAATAAATAAATGTGAGCTCCACAAACTTAGAAGTTTCTATATATCAAAGGAATTTGTCAAAAAGTGAAGAGACAGCCAACTCAATGGGAAAAAAATTTGGAAACAATGTATCTGATAAAAGACTGATATCTTGCACATAAAAAGAAAGCCTATAACTCAATGAAAATAATACAGACCGCCCAATTGTAAAATGGGCAAAAGATATGAAAAGACAGTTCTCTGAATAGGAAATATAAATGGCCAAAAAAAAAAACACATGCAAAAATGTTCGGCCTCACTAGCTATTAGAGATATGTAAATTAAGAACAAAATGAGATGCCATATCACACCAATTAGTATGCCTGACATTAAACAAACAGGTAACTACAAATGCTGGAGAGGCTGTGGAGAAATTGGAACTCTTATTCATTGTTGGTGGGACTGTATAATGGTTCAGCCACTCTGGGAGACAGCCTGGCATTTCCTTAGAAAACTAGACCTTTGATCCAGCAATCACACTTCTCAGTATATACACAGAAGATCTGAAAGCAGTGTCATGAACAGACATCTGCACGCCAATGTTCATAGCAGGAATATTCACAATTGCCAAGAGACGGAAACAACCCAAATGTCCTTCAGAAGATGAGTGGATAAATAAAATGTGGTATGTGTGTATGATGGAATAGTATGCAGCAGTCAGAAAGAATGATGTCATGAAACATATGACAAAATGGATGAAACTTGAGGACATAATGCTGAGTGAAATAAGCCAGGAACAAAAAGAGAAATATTATATGCTACCACTTATGTGAACATTAAAAAAAGTAAAATAAATTGTTTATAATGTAGAATGTAGGAGACATAGTAATAGATAGCCATTAGTGAAGTGGGAATGATAATATATTAAGAACAGACAAGTTATTTAACATTCTGTGAATGCCCAGGAAAGACTGTGCTTTGGTAGTTTCTGGTGGGCATGGTAGAAAAAAGTTCACAGAAATTTTGTTATCTTAGGTTACCAGACTTTCTTATTCCTTTTCTGGGAGATAGTCTGTATATTTTCTTTGGGTAGAGTAGGAACATATTGGAAGGAATGTAGTAATTTAAGTTTAGGTGTTGTTTTCTTATCCACTTATTTTGGTTTGTTTGAAATGTTCTTTTATTTTTTTTTAAGTTTTTCATATAGTTAATAAAAACAATGAAAAAATATATGTATGAGTCAAAATTCACATTACTGATTGGGCTGGATTGAACGTATTATGTCCCCCAGAAACAGCCATATTCTTTAATGCAATCTTGTGGGGCAGACATTTAGTGGGGATTAAGTTGGAACATTTGGATTAGGTTGTTTGCATGGAAATGCACCCCACCCAACTGTAGGTGATAAGGCTGATGAGATATTTCCATGAAAGTGTGGCCCCACCCATTCAGGGTGCACCTTGTTCACTGGAGGCATATAAATGAGCTAAGAGAAGGAACTCAGTGCAGCTGGGAATGACATTTTGAAGAGCAACTGAGAGTGACATTTTGGAGAGTAACTGAAACCTAAAGAGGAACATCCTGGGAGAAAGCCATTTTGAAATCAGAACTTGGAGCAGATGTCAGCCACATGCATTCCCAGGTAACAGAGGTTTTTCATATGTTGTTGACCATTCTCCAGTGAAGGTATCCAATTGCTGATGTGTTACATTGGGCACTTTATAGCCTTAAGCTGGTAACTGTGTAACCAAATAAACCCCTTTTTATAAAAAGCCAATCCATCTCTGGTGTTTTGCATTCTGGCAGCATTAGCAAATTAGAATAGATTTTGGTACAAGAGAAGTAGGGTGCTTTTGCTGCTGAGTTTGCAAATACCAAGCATGTTGGAATGCCTTTTTAAATGGATAAGGGGAAGATTCTGGAAGAATTTGAGGAGTTTGATAGAAAAGGCCTAAACTGCTTTGAAGAGGCTGTTTGTGAAAGTATGGATTCTAAAGATACTTCCGATGAGGACTTGAAAAGAAATGATGAATGTGTTGTTGCAAACTGGAAGAAACATGATCCTTGCTTTGAAGTGGCAGAGAATTTGGCAAAATTGAGTCCTGGTTTCAGACAGAAGGAAGAATTTGAAAGTGACAACCTGGAATACTTAGCTGAGGAGATCTCCAGACTACATGTGGAGGATGTACCCTGGCTTCTCCTTGCAGCTTATGGTAAAATGAAAGTGGATAGAGATAAACTTAGAATTGAACTCTTTGGTTCAAAGAAACCAGCTGAAGGCTTGGAAAATTACAGGATTCCAGGGGGTGGAATCCCAGAAGCTACAGACCAACATGAGGTTGCAACCAAACATGGAAGCCAGCCACCATTTCAGTACAGGCCAAGATTGGAGATGGAGTTATCCAGAAAGGATTTGTGGAAAGTCCTATTGTATGATGGCTTTGAACACTCTGTGCTTCATGTGAAGCCAACAGAATTTTTGAGAGATCTGTATAGATGGAGCTAGTGCCAGACTGAACTGGAGGTGACAGACAAGGAACAAATGGAAGGAAAAATTTCTTCAAATACAGAGCCATGGAGGTTGATGTCTGGAGTCAAGATGTCTTGGGCTGAGAGAGTGGAGTGGCCCACATGCATGGAAAGGGTGAGTTTGCCCAAAAGGTCGAGGGTTGGCTTTCCAACTTGATGCTCTGGAAGAGTTTTGACACCCCAGGAAACAAAGAGGATGGAGCACTTTCCCAGGTGAATGGGGAGAGCCTGGCCACCACCCCATTGTTCTGAAGGGGTTGAGTGTGTGCCATGGAGATGGAAGAGAATCCAGGTACTGCCCCAAAGTTTGAGGAGGGTGGGGCCAAGAAGGTCATCTCCCCAATGTGTAGATATGTGGGAGAACTCTCCCCAGAAATTGGAGAGGTGAGGGCTGCTGAAAAGGCCCTTAGGAAGGGTTAGACTCCCACTCTCTCAAGCCCCAAGAATGCAACACCATTCTGTAAATGACCCTTAGACTTTGAAATCTAATGGAGTTTGTCCTGTAGGTTTTAGGAACTGTTTTGGTCCTGTTGACCTTGTTTTCCTTTCAGTTTCTCCTTATTGCAATGAGAATGTTTAGCCTATGACTGACCCTCCTTTGTACATTGAAGTATGCAACTTGTTCTAAATTTCACAGTTCCATAGCTAGAGGGGAATTATGCTTTTGGGCAGACCATGCCTGTAACTGATTTTGATGGTACCTTGTACTTAACTGTTATTACTGAAATGATTAGTTTCTGTGATATTGTCATGGGATGAATGTATTTTGTATTTAGAAAGAATATGTTTTTCTGGGTCCAAGGGGTGGAATATGCTGGTTTGAATGTATGACGTCCCCCAGAAAAAGCCATATACTTTGAAGCAATCTTGTGGAGCATACATATTAGTGGGGATTAAGTTGGAATGTTTGAATTAGGTTGTTTGCATGGAAATTCACCCCACCCAAATGTAGGTGATAAAGCTGATGAGATATTTCTATGGAGGCATGATCCCACCCATTCAGGGTGGGCCTCAATCAGTGGAGCCATATAAATGAGCAGATAAACAAAAGGATCTCACTACATGTGTGAGTGACATTTTGAAAAGCAACTGAGAGTGACAATTTGGAGAGAAACTGAAGCCTATAGAGGAACATCCTGGGACAAAGCCATTTTGAAACCAGAACTTGGAGCAGATGCCAGCCACATGCCTTTCCAGCTAACAGAGGTTTTTAGACACCATTGAACATTCTCCAGTGAAGATACCTGATGATGTGTTACCTTGGACACTTTATGGCCTTAAGACTATAACTGTGTAACCAAATAAACCCCTTTTTATAAAAAGCCAATCCATCTCAGGTGTTTTGCATTCTGGCAGCATTAGCAAACTAGAACAGTGATGAATACAAATTTCAATTAACTCCCATTATTTTATTTTATATCATAGTGACAAACTGAAAATCTTCAGAGAAAAAGAGTACAAAAGGACTAAAAGCAGAGACAACAACATGCATGATTTTGCCAAACATAACATTTAGCTAAAGGATTCAGACCCACAAGAAATCACATGGCATATGTTTTCATTTATACAGTGTTCATATAAAACTATTCATGGATGGGGAGCATGAGAACCCCCTTGGTGTTCACCTCTGAATGTAGGAGGTTGATGGCATGACTGGGAGCTGATGAGAGTAGTTTTCCTTGTCCACATGCTGGTCACCTCAGTGTGTTCAGTTTTAACTATCCATTGAGTGTTATTACCCTCTTGATTTCTAAAATTGTTTATGCCCCTTACAATTTAATACAAGCTCATCTACTTCTTAGTTGTACCAAAGAGCTTACACAACTTTACATAAAATGAAAATGAGGAAATATTCATGGAATCATCACTTTGATCCAGAAAACTGAAAAAGTTGTAGGAGGAAAAGGGAAATTAGATCTAAGAATCTCATGAAATTAGATGCAGAATGCCTACAGAAATATTCAGAAATGAAATGGATTATCTAAAAAAATGATAATATGTCACTACCTATTATTTCTCTAGATAATATTACAGTGTATTAATTTTTTTCTTTTCATTAATTTTTTAAATTCATTTTAATGAGATATACTCACATACCATACAATCATCCAAAGTGTACAATCAATTGCTCACAGTACCATCATATAGTTGTGCATTCATCACTCCAATCTATTTTTTGAACCTTTTGCTTGTACCAGAAAAAGTGAAAGAAAGAATAAAAAATAAAAGTAAAAAAGAACACCCAAATCATCCCCCCACCCTATTTTTCATTTAATTCTTGTTGCATTTTTCTATTCATCCATCAATACACTGGATAAAAGGACTGTGATCCATAGGTATCACAATCACAGTGTCACTCCCTTGTAAGCTGTATTGCTATACAACCATCCTCAAGAGTCAAGTCTACTGGGTTGCAGTTTGATGAAATGAAACAAATTTTCTGGGGCTGAGAGATTCCAAATGTAGTCAAAAGGACACCCAGGTGGCACTCTTATGCACTATATAGATAATTCTTCTTAGGTTTTAGTGCAGTGATAGAACTAGAAATAAATACCTGAAATTAGCAGTGCTTATTATTAATATTTAAAATTCAACAGAACAAATTCATCTGATTAAGAAAAATTTCATGTAATTATTAAAAATAGGAAGAGAGAATGACATTTAATTAAATAAAAACTATTTACAAATAGAGGTCATACTTCAAATGTTAAATAATAGTTTAGAAGTGATGAATGAGACAAGCGTGGCTTCTGAGATGCAATATATGCAATATTCATTTTTTATGTGGCAAGTGAAACTAAAGGAATCAGTATCAGAAAATTGGAAATAGAAAATGCGTTGTTTACTTGCAACATGTTTCTGTTCACAGATCAGAAATAGAAAAACTACAGAAGCAAAAAAGGATTAATAAAGTAATTCAGTAATGTAACAATAGTAATAAGCCTTGTTAATAATCCTTTAGACAAGATTAAAAAAAAAACACAAACAGCAGTGGTGTATCTATATATCAGCAATAAAGACATCATTTCAAAACAAAGACCTCACATCTGGCAAATATTTCAAAAATATCAAATACATAGGGCTCAAAACAGCTCCATTCAATAAATCTCAAAAATGCAAAGTATAATGCAGGAAATCAATGGAGATGTAAGTAAATGGATAATATACCATATACACTTATTGGAAAAAATATTTAAAAATTTCATATTTTCAAATTTTATTGACAATTCTAAAGCAAAATCTGTCAACCTACCTCTCAATTACCAAAATATATTTTAGAAAATAATCAAATTGATTAAAATCTTTTTAGATACCCTCAGGGTCTAGAAAACAACATGAAGATTTAAAAAAAAATGTAAAAGAAAAGAAAAAAATAAATGTAAGTCTCCATGATCCTCAAGCAGATAGATAAAAGGATATGACTTATAAGGTAATGTGCATATTGAACAACTGTTTCAATATTTTTATATCTTCAGGGGCTCAGCCACAGTGAGCTCACATACTAGTGGATTGCCTTGCAATACCTCCCCAGGATGACTAATCCCTCTGATTCAAGGTCTCAAATCACCTAACAGCAGGGAGGTATCCTAGGCCCAGAACTCAAAACAGCTCCATTAAATAAATCTCAAAAATGCAGGAAATCAATGGAGATGTAAGTAAATTAACAGTATACCATATTCACTTGTTGGAAAAGTCTTTAATTAAAAATTCCACATTTTCAGATTTTATTGACAAACCTAAAGCAAAATCAATTTACCCCTCAATTACCAGCATATATTTTAGAAAATAATCAGATTGACTTAAAATCTTTTTGGGTATCCTCAGGGTATAGAAAAAAATCATGAAGATTTGAAAAGAAATTGTAAAAGAAAAAAAAATAAATGTAAGTTTACAAGATACTCAGCAGATAGATACCAGGATACAACTTATAAGGTAATGTGCAAATTGACCAACTCTTTCAGTATTTTTATATCTTCAGGGACTCAGACACAGTGAGCTCACATGCTAGTGGATTCCCTTGCAACACCTCCCCAGGAAGACACATCCCTCTGATTCAAGGCATCAAATCACCTAACAGCAGGGAGGTACCCTAGGCCCAGCCCTGTCTTCAGGAAACATACTGCAGGGCACAGACATAGATGACCTCTAGCATCCACAGTCTGTGCAGACCACTGACCACTCTCTGCACTCCCTGGGTTCCTGCCATGGGTATCTCTTAGGTCTGGGCCCTGGTCCTTTCCACTATTTCCCTATTTTGCAAGACCAGGCTGTGGATCAGAGCATATTTCATGTTGCTATCTCTTCACTTTCCCCAATTTTGTGCCATGTACTTTGCTGTCACTTATCACTGACCCCCTACCTTTCCCTCACAAATTTATTCCCTTCCTCACCTCTCCTGTTCAAGTGCACAAACCAGGCATTGCCAATGTTACAAGATAAAGGATGTGCAACCCCCTATTGGCCAAATTTCACATACCTTAATCTGTGTAAACCCTTGAATGGCAAAAATCCCTATAAAAAGAAATCCCATGTAAGGAAAATGTTCAGAGATAGATTGTGGTGATGAATTCATAACTATGTTATCATACTGTGGACAGTGGATTGTATACCATGGATGATTGTATGGTGTGCGAACGTATTTCAATAAAACTGAATTTAATAAAAAAAAGAAAACAACAACAACAACAAAAAAAACAAAAAAGCAAAAAAAAAAAAAAAAAAAAGAAATCCCACCACCCAAATTTGTGCTTTCCCCTGTGCACAGCCTTTCTGCCAGTGGAGGCCCCACTGAGGCTTCTCTCAAATAAAGCTTTTCTTTATTCCCTGCCCATTTGGTTTTGTTGTCCATCTTTCAAACCTAACTACCTTACAGTTCCCCATTCACTCTTGGGTACAGGTCAGGTTGCCACCTGTCCATGCTTTGAATGCAAAGTCAGGGGGACTTTTGGGACCCTCAGTGTATACACAGGACCAGGGTTTGCTGTTTCCCATTCAGGGTTATTGAGTGATGAATTAAATATAGAAAATGTAATATTCTACCCTTGTCTATTTCCATGAGGTTTGAACAGGCTTAATGCTTTATATCAGTGTTCCTAAAACTCAGTACAATGGCATTTGGGACCAGATGGCTCTTTGTTGTGGGAGATGCCCTGTAAATCGTAGGATGTTTACCTGCATTGATGGACACTACACACTAGATACAAGGAGTACTCAATTACAGTTTTGACAATCAAAGATTTCTCCAGACACCCAGATGTTGTCAAATATTCACTGGAGATAAAGTTGTCCCTGGGATTTTTGACCCCCATATTGACAGATCAAGTATTACCCAGATTATTCAGCCTGAAAGATGAAAAGGATTGGAGATCCATCTGAGGGTTGAGAGCAGATTTGAGGCTTCAAAGGAGAATGAGTTACTGTATTAAATTTTTCTAAACTTCACAAAAGATGTGGCTATGCATTAAAATGAGCTATAACTAAGAACTAATCAATATTACCATACAGTGGAGACTGTCATGGGCAAAGAGGGAGAAACATAAATTCCATGAAATATATAATCTTATGATCAGAGTCATGAAGTCTCCCTAGCATCACTATGGAAGAGGTCCTTGTAAAATATCTTTATGGGCAGGAAAACACAAATTATGAGAAGAAGCTTCCCATGTGGACAGAAAATGCTGCTGACATGATATATTTTTAAAAAGTTTTAAATAAACAGCATTATGAATGCACTTTTTATGAAAAAATAACAGTGTAATCCGGCTATTTTCATTATTTATACTGTCAATGTATATTTTTTAAACCTGTCTGTGTATATGTTTGTGTGGGGGGGTGTGTGAATAAAGGGTGGAATTAGTTGTATGATATTTGCCTGGAATCAAAATTTATAAAGGTATTAGTATAAGTGCAGGGACCTGGTCCTTGAAACCACAGAGATGGAGGAAGCAGAGTGAGGCACCTGGATGTTGCACCCACATTCCTGACAGGATTTCCCACTTTTCCAGTTGAGAGAAATAACTTCAGAGAGGAGGTGAATAAAAGTTTTATTCACACTTTCAAGCAAATTCAAATAGAGGGTCAAAACCCCAGAATTTACATATTTTTATATAATAGATGTGTATGCATGTAAACACACACACAAAGAAACAGGAAATAACACAAAAGATCTATTCTGTGTTTGAATCTTGGATACACCATAAAACTGCCTAGAAAAGATGAAATGACAGTTCTCTGTGATTTCATGTTTTGGAGCAAGAAGAGGGAACCCTAAGCAAGGCCAGGAAACTCATCCCAGTCCCTCTCTAACTTGACCCTGGGGATATACCTTGTCTGCCCCCTGGTGGCCTGAGCACCCCCTGCAGCCCAGTGCCTTCCTGTGCCCTCAGGGGAGGCTTGTGTCTATGCTTACCCTAATTTCCCCTCAGTTTGCCTCTCACACAATAATACATGGTCATGTCTTTAGGTATTAGGCTGCTCAGCTTTAAGTAAACTTTGTTCCTGGTGTTGTCCTTGGTGACACCAGGTTGTGACTGAAGAGTTGGGTTGTAGTTTGTGTTACCAACAACCTATATTGCACTGACACATCCAGCCCCATTCCTGGAACCTGGCAGATATAGTGCATATAATAGCTGGTTAAAGAGAATCCAGAGACAGAACATGTGAGGGACAGGGTCTGCGAGGGCTTCACCAGGCCAGGCCTGCACCTGGTACAGGACACCTGAGGACAAGGAAAACCACAGTGAATCATGTCCTCACATGCATCATCTCCATTACATTCATGTATGAATCCTAAGACACTCACATCTGGGAGCTGCTGCAAGAAAGAAGAACCAGAAATATTTCATGATCTTGTGGATTTGGTCCATGGCTTTCAGAAAATATTTTCAATGGTGAAAAGAAGCCTGAATTTAAATATGTGAGTCTTGTTTTATCTGGTTTCTTAAGCAGTGATTTGTATGTGGGAGGTACATTTCTATGTAAAGGTGAAATTGGAAGGAGAGATCATTTTCTCTGGTGCAGCCCCTCATGAAGGATACTGGGGGACTCTAAACTTCCCCTGAGGGCCCCACTTTCTCTAAGCCCAGATTCCTATTCCTGCAGGACAGAAATATGAAGAGTGAGTTGATTATAAAGCTAGTTGTGACCCAGGATCAAGGATCCTTTTGAATAGGGCCCATGTGTTTCCATTACCAGGGATGCATTTATATGTCAAATACCCACCACAAATCCAGGTCCTTTCAAATTTGTGAAAATATATTCTAACACATTTTCTCCTCTCTTACCTCATTTATATGGTATACTCAAAAATTTTAAGGCAGAAGCTAAATGTTTCAATTATAGTGAAATCCAAGGAAACTAGGTGCCCCTATTTGTGCTGTGAATTGGACTGATGTTCAGTGAAATGCTGACTTGTTTGAACATAATGGCAACTGAAATAGCTACTTTCCTGTGCTTATTCATGGGTTACTGTGCAGTGTTTACTACAATCACTTTATTTGAAAATCCAGTTCGTCATTTGACATAGTTCTTTTCTTGCACAGGTATGTGAAGATGCCTAGAGTTGCCATGGCACCTGCTATGGGGACCACAGAAAACATAGCTTTTAAACTGCATGTTCAGCAGTCCTGAGCCCATGGAGTCCTCAGGGACATTGAGTTTGGAGCAATCTGACAACAAGATGAGGTGTCTGGGAGGCAGACTCTCATATTCCCTTCTACAGTGGGCCCTGTGGATCACCTTGTCCTGGATGACACAGGTCAGGAGACAGAACACAGAGGGAAGCAGGACCAGTGATTGCAGATTTTGGCACTGCAGTCAAAATTGACCAGGACAGGGCTTTGGTCCCTGACACAAAAGCAAAGAGCAGGTTTAGGAGACTGCATGTGATTTGAACAGTGAGAATGATTACAAATCTTAGAAAAATGTCTACCCTATTTCAAAAACAAACCTATTATAGGCTCACATTACTAAATTCAACTGCACTGTAGCCTTAATGTGAGCTCTCTTCTCTTACTACTTGATTCCACATGGATCACCTGCCCTGTTCTTGTTCCTGACTTGACACACCTGTGTGACAATGGAAGCTCAACCCTCCCTGCATTAGCTTCATGGACAACACTAGCACACTGACTGTTGAAGTGTTTTGTTTTTTTTTTTTATGTATCATGGTCTCTGCAGAGAAACACAATGGTACTTCTGGGTAACAATCATTTTGCCTGAATTTCATGTTGCCATCCTTTACAGCTTCCCCATATTCATGTTTGTATTCTCTAGCCTCTTCTATGCCCAGTTTCAAAATTAGGAATATTGAATAATCACATTCACACATAGGTAATTGGCAATGAGATGGTACATAAAGTTTCATGAAAAATTAAGTTTATGTCTTGGTAAATGTCTCATTGAAAATGTGGATATCAATTCTTAGATGAAATAAAAGGATGAAAAAGCATCAGTAGTGTACTAAACAGAATCATTTTATTCTTGTTCACTGAATATAAAACTACAAAATAATTTTAAATGGTATCTTCATAGGAACTGAGTCATGTCAATCCAGAAGTTAAATTGTGAGCCTATTTATGCAATCTAATTTTCCAGTCAGGGATCTGTGTCTATATGGGTATGTGTCATGCTTCCAGCATGGAGGCAGGAGAGATTTTTTCTCAACGCATGTAAAGTCCACCAGATGGACTCTCTAGAAGAAATGCCCATGCTCCATAGCCCACCACCATATGTACATGATGTCCTGGTGTTGCAATTTCCATGACCACAGATGATGGACATTAACTGGAGGATAAACCAGACCTGCCAGATTTATCAGAGTGGAAACTTGGGAAGGGAAAATATACAACAATATGTCCTACTGTTTTAACAAAACCTGGAACACATCAAATCTCCACTTCTTACTCATAAGATCACAACATTTCTTATTATTTAGGAAGTGTATGTCATAAATGTTAATGAAAGGGTATTAAGGTATAATTTAAAAGATTAAAAAGATACAGTTTCAAGTGAGGATATGATCAGAATAGGACATGTAAGATACATGGATAAATAACAATTTTGTGCTCAGAAGAGAAAACCCTTGCTTAGGGACTTCAAAGCTTGATCTTCTTTAAAGGAATGTTTACCTAACAGGAAGCATGGGATGTACATCACCAACATGGTGACAGACAGGTAAGGTAGCAGGATTATTTAACCCTGCAGAATAGGGAAATGGAATTTCCATCACAACCATGGGGAAAATGAGTGAAAAGGAACAACTTGAAACTCCTGAAGAACATGGGTATGGGAGGTATGTCACCAATGTAGGGGCATGTGAGTGAGAGCATTTCCTGAAATCCCTAGGGAAGATGGGTTACTGGAATTACATCAGTAAAATAGGGAAATTTCATGAGGCAGCAAGGTCAGTCACCTTGAAAAGTGGGGGATGCGGTGTCTCCCACAATAAAGTTGTAAGAGGGATTAGAAGACAGAATTAGATGCTCCTGGAGATCAGGGGATATAGAAGTTATGTGCCTTCATGGGACAAGTGTAGGAACCAATGCTGCAAGTTGAGCAGGACTCAAACTCAGCACTGAAATGACAAGAAGCAGTGTCAGAACTTGGGGATAAAGGAGAAAATTAGGAGCCATTTTAGCAGTTATCACATTAGTGAAAACAGAAAGAAGTGGCAAGGTAATAATCGATACCAAGACAGTTAATTCCTTCATGGGACTCCCCAGTAACCAGGCTAGACTCTGTGAAGTTGTTGAATAATCACTTGGTGCTGCAATTTTTCTTTTGAGGGACTTCAGTAGAAGGAAGTCTGCCATACTTTTCTGCAGCATGGGTAAGGAGAATGTAATGACCTTGGAGAAATCGGCATACATTACATTGTGGAATTTATTAGTAGATTTCCTGGAAATTTCTACATAGACAATCATTTTATCTGTGAGCAGAGAGAGTTTTATAGCTTCTTTTTCTAAACCGTAGGCCTTATTTATTTTTCTTGCTGTATGACACTGGCTAGCACTTCCAGTATATCATTGAACTAGATTGGTGAAAGTGGATATTCTTGCCCTGTTCCTGAATTTTAGAAGTATTCAGTTTTTCAAGTGTGATGTTAGCTGTATGTTTTTTGTGGATACCACTTATTGAAATAAAGCTTCCTTCAAAAAATGACTTCTTTATATATAAATATGTGTATGTATATGTATGTTTATGTTGGTTTATGTTTATAATTATATTTATTTTCATATTTATATTCATATTCATATATTAATTCAAATGGGCTTCACACACAAATAGGAATTTGGACACATTGCTAACAAAATGGTAGCATTTTTGTCAGATCTAGGCTTTATTTAGACAACATATACAATCTTCTTTTTTCATGGAACTCAGGTGGAGTGTCCATTGAAGGCAGCTATTGGTTAATGAGCAAGCTCCAGGAACAGAATGTTCATGCAGGATCCAGTCAACCTGGTGATTTTCAGGAGACTCTATATCACTGGCCTTGACTTGCTTGCTACAGAAAGACAGAACCACTCCAAATATTGTCTGCCATCCATGAGGTACTGAGCTTGGGAGGAAGCAACCCTTCATGCCCCTGAACCACAAGCCAATAAATTATGTTTGTGAAGCCAACCCAGTGTAAATTTTTTGTGGTCAGAAAATTAAACCTCTTCCCACATGTAATGTATTTATTCCATCACATCACAAAGCCTTAATCTTAAAGTCATTTTTAAAAATGCCAAAAGCAAAGTCTCATTAAAGTCATTAATGGGTGTGATCAGTCTTGGGGCAACATTGATCTCTCCTTGTGTACTAGTTTAACCTAGAAAACAAGGTTTTTTTTTTTTTTGTTTTTGTTTTTTAAATACTGTATTGAAAAAATTATTTGGACATTCCCATTCTAAAAAGGAGAATTTGGAATGAAAACAAGTGTCATGTGTCCCAAGCAAGAACAAAACCCAGTAGGGCAAACGCCATTATATTTCAAGGTCTGAGAGTCATCTGTGAATGGATGCTTTATTCTGCAGGCCTGCTACAGCATGAGTCCCACCCCTCTGGATGCCTTCACAGTGTCCATGCTCTCCCTGAATGCTGGGGCCTAGATATCACCCTCCCAAAGCATTGGGAAGGCAGCCTCACACTTCCTTCTATGTCTTCACTGAAGGTACCATATTTCTACGGATAGTCTTGTGAAAATTGTTTGCAGATTTTTCAATCAAGTACTTTGCAATTCTTCTAGCATCTACAGATTACTCAATTCTGAAGTCATTTCCACACTTGAGGTATTTTTAATTGAAGGACCTCATTTTCTATGCCCTAAAGCTCTCTGAAGGTCCAAGCTTCCATGGCAAATAACACACAGTGGGTTGGCATCAACAAAAGGAATTGCATCACAGTTTCAGAGTCTGGAAAACTTGCTTCTTCCCATTGTCCGTAACCTTCCACTTGGCTGGCATTCATATGACTTCTGCAGCTTTACTATCACATAGTGACATTCTCTTTTTTCTACTCTGTATTCCCACAGATCTCTGGATTCAGGCTCCATGCCTGGTTTTTGCTATCTATTTTCTAAATTCTTCTGCTTATAAAAGACTCCAGTGGCCCAAATGAAGAGCCAAACACATTCCATTTGGCCAAACTTTAACTGATTTAATGTCCTCAAGAGATCTTTGTGAAGTGTATTGACAACTCCAAGAAGGTGGATTAAGACAACATATATTCATATGTGGTGCATGACTCAAGCCACCACACTGTGTAAACAGCATGGAGTGAAGTCATTAGAAAACATTGTTAATACATGTGTTAATAAATGACAGTTGTGTGGCTGTTCACTAGAACACAGGGTGTCTGAAACTGTGGTTTGGACTTGAAAACCAAGTGGACATTGAAGTCACACTTGTAATTCAAGTTGGAAAGGGGAATATCTGCCAATCATTTTGAAAATTTACTGAGGAACCCCCAAATATCATAATGGTATCATACCATGTTTGTCCTTATATTTTGACATTCATGTCACTAATTTCCAAATGCTGTACTGGCAGCTTCTTCAATATCTCAATGGATCCACTTGACCATTATCTGTTTTTCTCAATGTTCACAATGTGGAAAAATGTCTCGTCCCAGGTTGGCTCTGTTTTCCTCCATATTTGCAAGAATAATCAATGAGCCCAAGTGTTCCTTGGTACTGTGGACAATGAAAATGTAGGAAGTACCCTGGATAGAATGTGAAATTGAATAAAATTCAGTCCTCAAGACCCAACAGGGAACATTTTCTATCTTCTACATGGACTTACTTCTGGGAGGGGATCTTGCACACCCTCTGTTGTAAGAATTTCCTGCAGTACAGCACAATATTTTCATCACAAAGGAAATGGTTTTTGCCCATCTGCCCTTGATGGTGGCTGCTGTTCTTTTTTCTTCCACAGAAATAAATTATTGTGTCCTTTTCTTCAGAAAATTCAGGTTCAAATATATTTGGCCCTTTGCATTGTCCTTCATGAGGTTTGTATTATATTTGCAGGTAAGGCTGTAGTTGCCTGCATGTTCCAGTTCCATGCCCAAGATTTGGAAGATCCAGAAAATGTTATAACTCTTGAGAGGGAATACAGATGTGCAGATTGAGAAGGTATATCAGGAATGCCCTTGACTCTGGCAGCTGCATGTGGGACCATGCTTCTAGGAATTAAACTCAGAATGTATTAATGAAAACAGTCTGTGTCCCATGAACTGTGGGTATGCATGAGTCCAAATTCCAAAGGGCAGACAGCAGAATGGCAACTCCAATGAAGATGTTCAGTGAACTCCTCATGTAGCAAACTGGCAACCCTGATGAATGTTGTTGATGAACTCTTCAGGCAACAAACTGTCAACTTCAATGAAATCCTCAGGAGATGCTTCACTGGTCAGCAGAAGAAGTGAAGGTCCCCTATCTGTCTTGATTAAAAGTATTCAACAGTTTGGATTATATCTGGTAAATTGCATTCTCCAATTCTGGAAGACATGCCCTTCACTGACATAAGCAGTCACAGCTGCAGACAATTGACTGATGATTTAATAAACCAGCCTTCTGCTTTATTAACTGTGACAAATGTCCTTGCAGTAACAGGCCAGTGCTTGCTTGACCAAACACCTGGGAACCATTACCTGGCCCAGTTGACACATGAACCTAAACAACACATTTCACCCCTTGTCAATGTGGCGGTTATACACATCACCTTAAACCATATTTATCCCTAATTAGAGAACAATATCTGACATATATTTCACCTAACAATATTCCACTGCCCTATGTACAAAAGGAAATGCACTAAATCACTACAAAATAGGGTGTGAGTCCTTGGTTGACATTAACTCTAAAAATTGATTTCTTTTAACATAAATACCACAAAATTAACAATACAGCTTATGTCATATGATCATGGAATAAGACAGAACAGGAAACAAAGATATTTCCTTTTCAGAAAATTACAAACATACTCAAAACAAGGAGAAAATATTCATGCCAACATAGTCCTCATTTCTGTAGCTGCTTATATGGCCATAGTTCATATTTATCACTACTTTCTTCCACTAACCATTCCATGTTCCCCTTACCCATAGCAAACATTTCAGATGGCCATGTTCTTGTCCTGGTGGGCTGACCGAAACCTTCAGTGCTGAAGTTTCTTGCCCATTTTAATTCCTGCACTAGATTAGGTTGTTGCAGTTTTCCTTTGACTTTAATCACAGGGCATGGTAGTACTAAGAGATGCCCTAGGGGATCTCCTCTATTCCAGGAAAACTCTTCTTTACCTCCATTGTGTAGTTGCAGTGCTATTTCTCCTAAATAGTCAGGATCAATCATCCCAGCCAGTACAGTAATCCCCCTCCTTGCCTGTTGATTCAGAGGCATGAGAAGCCCAAAGTGGCGAGGTGGCAGTCTTAACTTCCAGTTCAAGGAATTATTGTTGTGTTTCCTAGTGAAAGCACTCCTTTATTTGTAATAAAAATTTGGAGACCAGAAGAGTTTAAGATTTCAGGAATAGGAAGCAATAATCTTCCTAGTGGATCACTAGGCCTGATAGGTATTGGTGCTGCTCCTACTTCCACCCCTTAATTCCTTGACCGGTGAATCCTGGCTATGGGAGAAACAGCACCATAGGTTAGAAGTTGATTCAGAGTATAAACAGCCCCTTGGAGTACAGTGCCCCAGGCCTGCAAGGTATTGTCTCCTAGTTGGGACCATAGTTGAGTCTTTAACAGACCATTCCACCATTCTATCATCCCAGCTGCCTCTGGATGATGGGGGAACATGGCAATAACAGAGAATTCCATGAGCATGTGCCCATTCCCACATTTCATTTGCTGTGAAGAGAGTTCCTTTGTCAGAAGCAATGCTGTGTGGACTATCATGATAGTGGATAAGGCATTCTGTAAGTCCACAGATGGTAGTTTTGGCAGAAGCATTTTGTTCAGGGAAGACAAACCCATATACGGAGTTTTTGTCTATTCCAGTAGGAATAAATCATTGCCCCTTCCATGGTGGAAGTGGCCCAATGTAATCAACCTGCTACCAGGGAGCAGGCTGATCACCTCGAGGAATGGTGCCATACTTGGGACTGAGTGTGGGTCTATGCTGTTGGCAGATTGGTTAATCAACAGTGGCTGTAGCCAGATCAGCTTTGTGGAGTGAAAATCCATGTTGATGAGTCCATGCATAACCTCCATCCCTATCAACATGTCCATTTTGTTCATAAGCCCATTGGGCAATGACAGGAGTGGCTGGGGAAAGAGGCTTATAAGTATCCACCAAATGGGTCATTTTATCCACTAGGTTATTAAAATTTTCTTCAACTGAATTATCACTCTGGTGGGCATTCACAATGAACACCAATATCTTCATGTATTGTGCCACCTCAGAAAGGTCTATACACATAACCCTTCCCCAGACTTCTTTGTCATGAACCTTCCAATCATGTTCCTTCCAAGTCCCTGACCATGCTTCCAAACCATTAGCAACAGCCCATGAATCAGTAAACAAATGCACCTTGTCCAGTTCACCTTCCAAGCAAAATGAACAACCAGGTGCACTGCTCAAAATTTAGCTGACTGGGAGGATTTCCCTTCACAACTATCCTTCAGGGACATACCAGAAAGGGGCTGCAGTGCTACAGCTGTCCACTTTTGGGAGGTGTCTGCATATCATGCAGAACCATCTGTAAACCAGGCATGAGTTTTCTCTTCCTCAGTCAACTGATTGTAAGGAACTCCCCAAGATGCCATAAATGTGGGCAGGAAAGAGAAGGAAAAGTGGCAGGAGTGGGGGCCATGGGCATTTGGGCCACTTACTCATGTAAAATACTTGTGCCTTCAGGACCTGTTTGAGCTCTATCTTATATATACCATTTCCATTTTATAATGGAGTGCTGCTGTGCATGTCCAAATTTATGATTTGGTGGGTCAGACAACACCCAGCTCATGATAGGCAACTCAGGTCTCATGGTAGCTTCATGGCCCATGGTTAAACATTCCGACTCTACTAAGGCCCAGTAGCAGGCTGACAGCCATTTCTCAAATGGAGAGTAGTTGTCTGCAGAGGATGGTAAAGCTTTACATCAAAATCCTAAGGGTCTGCATTGTGATTCTCCTATAGGAGCCTGCCAACATCCCCAACAGTAACTCTATTTGCAACTGACAATTCTAGCACCATTGGATCAGTTGGATCATATGGACCAAGTGGCAGAGCAGCTGGCACAGCAGCCTGGACCTGTAACCGAGCTTCATCTTGTTTCAGTCCCCACTATAATCTAGAAGATTTTCTGATCACTTGGTAAATGGGCTGGATTAGCATACCCAAATGAGGACTATGTTGTCTCCAAAATCCAACTAGGCCAACTACAGGTTGTGCTTCTATTTTGGTCATCAGAGGGTCCAGGTGGAACAGCTTATCCTTTACCTTAGAAGGGATATCAACAGGCCCCACACCATTGGACACTAACAAATTTTACTGATGTAAGGCCCCTGTATTTTTGTAAGATTTGTCTCCCATCCTCTTCTTCACAAATACCTTACCAACAAATCTAGAGTAGTAGCTACTTCTTTCCCACTGGGTCCAATCAACACGATATCATAAATATTATGGACCAGTGTGATGTCTTGTGGGAGGGAGAAACAATCAAGATCCATGCAGACAGTACCATGACCTAGGGTTTTAGATTTGATATACCCCTGAGAAAGCACAGTGAATGCAAACTGTTGGCCTTGCCAGCTGAATGCAAACTGTTTCTGGTGTTCCTTACTAAAAGCTATTGAAAGTAAAAGCATTTTCCAGTTCAATAGCTGCATATCTGCTACCAGGAGTTGTATTGATTTGCTCAAGCAATGATGCCACATCCGGAACAAGAGCTGCAATTGGAGTCAATACCTGTTTAAGTTTATAATCCACTGTCATCCTCCAAGACCAATCTGTTTTCTACATCAGCCAAATAGGAGTGTTGAAAGGGGATATGGTGGGAATCACCACCCGTGTGCTTCAAATCCTTAAGAGTGGCATTAATTTTTGCATTACCTCCAAGGATCCATTATTGCTTCTGGTTTACTATTTTGCTAGTCAGCAGCAGTTCTAATGGCTTCCACTTGGCCTTTCCCACTATAATATCCCTCACTCCATGAGTCAGGGAGCCAATGTGAGGATTCTGACAGTTGCTAAGTATTTCTATTCCAATTATGCATTCAAGAACTGGGATAATAACCAACAAATGGTTCCAGGGACCTACAGGACCCACTGTGAGAGGGACCTGAGCTAAAATTCCATCAACCACCTGACATCCAAAAGACCAAATTCTGGTGGACCAGAGTGACATTTTGGGTCTCCTGGAATTCATGTCACTTCTGAACCAGTGTCTAATAATCAGAGAACTATCTGATCATCTCCTTTCCCCAGTGCACAGTTACCCTGGCAAAAGGCTGCCAGTCTCCCTGACAAAGGCTGGGAGGAAGGTTAACAATATTAATTTTGGCAGTGTAACAGGGTTCTTCCCCAAGTGTACCCAGCCTTCCCCTCCTTCAAGGGGCTCTGTATCTGTAAACTGTCTCAAGTCTGGGAATTGATTAAGGGACTGTGACACTCAGTTTTTGAAATTCAAGGTAGATT
Organism: Choloepus didactylus; assembly: GCF_015220235.1. Taxonomy (NCBI): domain Eukaryota; kingdom Metazoa; phylum Chordata; class Mammalia; order Pilosa; family Megalonychidae; genus Choloepus; species Choloepus didactylus. Next base: position 2,893,736 of record NC_051325.1, on the reverse strand, counting down.
TTTGTTCACTTGACATAGAATCCATCTGCTTATACAGCTCAAACAAGAATTTAGTGGACTACCCATCAATTTTACTGATATGTACTCCGTGATCTACTAGGCAACACCATAAGTCTCTGTGAGTCAGATTATTTTGACTGCTTCCTTGAGCCTGTTTTCTATTATGTTGGCCACACCCACCTTGTCTTTGATGATTGTCTCCTGCCACATGGCTTCTAGTGATACTGGCTTTGATTATCCCCATTGTTTTTAAGGATTCCAGCACAGTGACCAAATTTCACACAGTAACATCTGACCTACAGAGAAGGGCAAGTACAGAGCATTTACAGGATGATGGAGCTACTCTCAGAAGGTAATTCCTCACAGTCCTTGTAAAAGGTGTGTCCTCTGTAAATTCCAGGGGTGGGTGAGCAGTTCTTCCATGATAAATCCACCATAACATTCCAATCTCTCTTAGTATTTGAATTCCATCCTTTACATTTTACCAAGGCAGTTCTGTCATTTCAACCTCAGTTAATGCTGGTCAACATTTTTTTTTTGTTAAATTCAGTTTTATTGAAATACATTCACACAACATACAATCATCCATGATATACAATCCACTGTCCACAGTATGATAACATAGTTATGTGCTCATCACCACAATCTATCTCTGAACATTTTCCTTACATCAGAAAGAACCAGAACAAGAATAAAAAATAAAAGTGAAAAAGAACACCCAAATCATCCCCCCATCCCACCCCACTTGTCCATTCCTCCACTCACCCATACACTAGATAAAGGGGATGTGATCCACAAGGTCTTCACAATCACACTGTCACCCCTTGTAATCTACATTATTATATAATTGTCTTCAGGAGTCCAGACTGCTGGGTTGGAGTTTGGTAGTTTCAGGTATTTACTTCTAGCTATTCCAATACATTAAAGCCTAAGAGGTGTTATCTATATGGTGCATAAGAATGTCCACCAGAGTGACCTCTCGACTCCATTTGGAATCTCTCAGCCGCTGAAACTATTTCGTCTCATTTTGCATCCCCCTTTTGGTCAAGAAGATACTCTCAGTCCCACGATGCTGGGTCCACATTCATCCCTGGGAGTCATACACTGCATTGCCAGGGAGATTTACACCCCTGGGAGTCGGGTCCCACATAGGGGGGAGGGCAGAGAGTTCACCTGTCGGGATTGCTCAGTTAGAGAGAGAGAGGGCCACATCTGAGCAACAAAGAGGTACTCAGGGGGAGACTCTTAGGCACCATTACATACAAGTTTAGACTCTCCTTTGCGGTAATGAGCTTCATAAGAGCAAGTCCCATGCTCGAGGGCTCAGCACATCAAACCGCCAGTCCCCATGTTTGTGACAACATCAACACCAGTCCAGGTGAGAATGTCCAACACATCCACACCTTCCCCCAGACCCTCGGGGCTGGGGAGGGGGAGGCTGAAAATATATTTTTTATTATCTGCCCAAATTACTCTGGGATGTGTCACTATTTCACTCCAGCCTATACTAACCTACCGTATCTCACTTCCTATTCAAAGTTCCATGCAATTGTGGTGTTTGAACAAATCAACTGTAGAGTTGTACCATTTAGAAAATTTAGATCCTGTACCAAATAGATATTTATTCCCTTGGTCTCATATGGAAGTTGAAGTTTTAAAACACAATCAGTTTCAACCTTTACCCTTTGGCCTGGCTTGCCCTGGTCTTAACCAGACCTGCTTCATTCATATCACTAATTGAAGTCTGGGCTGTTTCTCAGATTTTTTTTTTTTTTTTTAGACAGTGGCTGTATGCACTAATAGTGATATTCATATCTGACGAGCTCTAGCTCTGAGATTCAGGTGTCACAGAGATATACATTGTTCCAGTGACCAATCAGGTTATACGCTAGGGGATCAGGATCTCAAAGTTTAGAGATAGGCCTTACAATTCAGGGATAGAGTTAACTGCTGTAAGAGCTTACAATCTAGGGACTATTACAATTATTATGTCCACGTTAGGCTATGTTCTAAGATTCAATTCTGAGTTTACACATTGTAGTTAGTCCATATTGGTGAGGCATCATCCCTCTCACCATGTTTTCTCCAACACTTTTACTTCTATATATATATATTTTCCTACAATTTTATAGAGTTATGTTCACACACCATACATTTATCCACAGTGTACAATCAGTTGTTCATGGTATCATAAAGTTGTACATTTATCACCACAATCAGCACTTGAACATACTGATTACTACAAGAAAAAAAATTTTTAGCAATAAGAAAAAATGATAAAAAGAAAAATAACATGTCATACAATACAATATACTACTAAGGACAGCAAATAACACCACTACCAAGAATCCCATTTTCCTCCCCTATATCCCCCTCTCATATACATTTAGCATTGGCATATTGCCTTTGTTACATTTAATGGAGGTATATTACAATGTTACCGTTGACCATAGACTCCAGTTTGCTTTGATTATGGTTTCTCCTGAATACCATCCCTTTTTCAAATTTCTACATGGTTGACATTCATTTGCTTTCCCACACGCAAAAACATTTTTATATTTGTATATTTAGTAACAGTCATTGGCCACTCCAGTTTTGCCACGTTATACAGTCCCAGTCTTTATCATCTATCTTTAACTCTGGTGTCATACATTCTCCTATCCCACCTCTTTCAGCTTTACTCACAGACATCTTTGTTCAGTGTACTTACAATACCGTGCTACCATTACACAGTATTATGCTATCTATTTCTGGATCTATGCAATCAATCCTAAACATTCTGTAGTCCTTCAGCATCAAATGGCTGATCTCTGCCCTCTTTCTATCTCCTGGTTGCCTGTGTTGTCAGCTTTTAACTCCCAAACTTTGTTCATTAATGTCTGTTCATATTAGTGAGACCATACAGAATCTGTCCTTTTGTTTCTGGCTAACTTCACTCAACATAATGTCCTCAAGGTTCATCCACATTATTACATGATCCATGTCTTTGTTCTGTCTTACAGCTGCATAATATTCCATCGTGTGTATATACCACAGTTTGTTTATCCGCTCGTCCTTTGAAGGACATTTGGGCTGTTTCCATCTCTTGGCAATTGTGAATAATGCTGCAATAAACATTGGTTTACAAATGTCTGTTTGTGTCTTAAGTTTCAGTTCCTCTGAGTATATACCCAGCAATGGAATAGCTGGGTCATATGGCAAATCTATATTTAGCTTCCTGAGGAACCTCCATACTATCTTCCAGAGTGGTTGCACCATTCTACATTCCCACCAACAATGAATAAGTGTGCCTCTTCCTCCACATCCTCTCCAGCACTTCTCATTTTCTGTTTTTTGGATAATGGCCATTCTGGTAGGTGTGAGATGATATCTCATTGTGGTTTTGATTTGCATTTCCTTAATGGCCAGTGAAGTTGAGCATTTTTTCATATGCCTTTGAGCTATTTGTATTTCCTCTTCAGAAAAATGTCTGTTCATGTCTTTTGCCCATTTTTTAATTGGATTGCTTGTCTTTCTGTTATTGAGATGCAGGATTCCTTTATATATTCAGGATATTAAACCCTTACCTGATATGTGGTTTCCAAATATCATCTCCCATTGTGTAGGTTGCCTTTTTACTTTTCTGACAAAGTCCTTTGATGTACAAAAGTGTTTAATTTTGAGGAGATCCCATTTGTCTATTTGTTCTTTGGTTACTCGTGCCTTGGGTGTGAGGTCTAAGAAAACACCTCCTTTCACAAGATCTTTAAGATATTGTCCAACATTTTCTTCTAAGAGTTTTATGGTCTTGGTGCTAATGTTTAGGTCTTTGATCCACTTTGAGTTAATTTTGGTATAAGGTGTGAGATGGTCATCCTCTTTCATTCTTTTGGAAATGGATATCCAGTTCTCCAAACACCATTTATTGAACAGGCTGCTCTTTCCCAGTTGCTTCGGCTTCACTGCCTTATCAAAGATCAGTTGTCCGTAGATGCAAGGGTCTACTTCTGAACACTCAATTCGATTCCATTGATCAGTATATCTGTCCTTATGCCAGTACCATGCTGTTTTGAGCACTGTAGCTTTGTAATATGTTTCAAAGTCAGGTAGTGTGAGATCTCCCACCTCATTCCTCTTTCTCAAGATATTTTTGGCTATTCAGGGCACCTTACCCATCCAAATAAATTTAGTTATTGGTTTTTCTATTTCTGTAAAGTAAGTTGTTGGGATTTGAATTGGTATTGCATTGAATCTGTAAATCAGTTTAGGTAAAATTGCCATCTTAACTATATTTAGTCTTCCAATCCATGAACATGGTATGTTCTTCCATTTTTTCAGGTCTTGTTCAATTTCTTTTAGCAGTTTCTTATAGTTTTCTATGTAAAGGTCTTTTGTGTCCTTGGTTAAGTTTATTCCTAAATACTTGATTCTTTTGGTTGCTATTGTAAATGGGATTTTTTTCTTGATTTCCTCCTCCTGTTGCACATTACTTATGTATAGGAACACTACAGATTTTTGCGTGTTGATCCTGTAGCCTGCTATTTTGCTGTATTCATTGACTAGTTCTAATAGCTTTGCCATAGATTTTTCTGGATTTCCTACATATAGAATCATGTCATCTGCAAATAGTGAAAGTTTTACTTCTTCCTCTCCAATTTGGATACCTTTTATTTCTTTTTCTTGCCTAATTGCTCTAGCTAGAACTTCCAGCACAATGTTGAATAACAATGGTGATAGTGGGCATCCCTGTCTGGTTCCTGATCTTAGAGGAAAAGCTTTCATTCTCTCCCCATTGAGTGTGATGTTAGCTGTGGGTTTTTCATATATTACCTTTATCATTTTGAAAAAGAATAGGCAGGTTGGAGAAATTTGAGTTATGCTTGACTTCCCAGGATGTTCTGGAACATGTGATCCAAGTACACATATAAGTATGTCTGTCTTCCTCTGAGGACCCACAGGTAAGCTCTGAATCAGAACCCTGTTGCTATGTTGGGAATATTATGAATATGACAAAGTATTTCTGCTGACCTAACCTCTTCAAATAAAATTAGAATGCTTCCCTTGATATTGTATTTACAGAAAAATATTTGATGATTTTAGGGAGAAATAATGTATGACAAATGACTGGTAAAGTTATGAAAAAATTAAATAAATATATACAGTAAATATCAATCATATCAGGAATGTCAATTAGATTTAAAAACTATATAATCTGAACTTGTTTTTAACATATATATATATATATATATATATATATGTATTTTAGTATATATATGCAACGTGTGTTTCTGAGACAATTTTGACATTTTATATAATAGAGTCATAATAGATAAGGACATTAGTGTAGGAGCAGAGACCTGGTTTCTGATGCAATCTGAGAAGGAGGGAGCAAAGTGAGCCCTTGGAAGCTACTCCTGGGATGGGTTAGGATTTCCCACCTCCTGTTTCTTCCCATGAGAACATGGGGCTCCACAAGACAATGGGGGGGGATTATTTCCCTGAGCATTCTCAAAATATGTGAGTTATATTGAGGGAAATACATTCACAGAGATGGTAAATACAAATTTTGTTCATATTTTCTTTCATATAAAGAAGAGTAGAAAAAATTACATTTCACATAAAATATTAGAATATGTATGCATGTTTGTATTATATTATTCATTTAGCAACAACAAAAACAGAAACCTGTCCTGAGTTTGACTCTTGGATACATAATGGAACTTCTTAGAAAAGATGCAATGACAGTTCACTGGGAGTTACATGTATTGAAGCAAGAAGAGGGAACCCCAGGCAAGGCCAGGAAACCCCTCCCAGCCCCTCTCTGCACCTGCCTCTGGGGATGGCCCCTGAGAACCCCCTTGTGGTCATGAGTGCCCCCTGCAGCCCAGCCCCTTCTGTGACCTCAGGGGAGGTTTGTTTCTGGGCTCACCCTGACTTCCACTCACTGTGTCTCTTGCACAATAATACATGGCCATGTCCTTGGATGCCATGCTGCTCAGCTTTAAATAAACTTCATTCTTGGAGTTGTCCCTGGTGATGGTGACTTGGAACTTCAGAGTTGGGATATAGTTTGTGCTTCCACCACTGATTATCACACCAACCCACTCCAGCCCCTTTCCTGGAGACTGCTGGATCCAGTGCATATAAATTCTGGTTACAGAGGATCCAGAGACAGAGCAGGTGAGGGACAGGGTCTGTGAGGGTTTCACCAGGCCAGGTCCAGACTCCTTCAGCTGCACATGGGACAGTACACCTCAGGACAAGGAGAACCACAGTGAGTGCTGTGCTCAGATGCATCATTCCCATTACCTTCATGTCTGAATCCTGAGACACTCACATCCAGGAGCTGCCACCAGAAAGAGGAATAAACACGAGACTCTCATGTTCTTATGGTTGATTTCTTTGGCTTTCAGAAAATATTTTTCCAGAATGAGAAGAAGCCTGAATTTAAGTCAGTGTGCCCTGTCATTTCATCAGATCACATACGCGGTCATTTGCATGTGGGTGCTCGCTTTCTGTGTAAAGTTGAAAGGGAGAGGGAAGATGATATTCTCTGGTGCTGCCCTGTTTGAGTTCAGCTGGGGTTGCCTCATCCTCTCCTAGTTTCCCTCTTTCTCTAAGTCCAGGTTCATATTCCACCACACAAGGATTATGCTGCATGAGCTGATCAGGGAGCCAGATCTTGTCACAGATCATGGATGGCTTTGGAATATGTTCAACTTGCCTCTATTCCCAGGGATTTATTTACATATCAAATACCCACCACAAGCCCAGACCCACCTAAAATTCTGGAAAAACATTTCGATATATCACTTTCTTTTTTACAAAGTAAATTATCTACTACAAAATTTTGAGGCAACAGCTAAAGTTTTCAAAAAGGGTGAATTCTGAGACAACTAGGTGTATTCATATTTCTAGATTAGGAGTTGCTTTCTGCATATCAGTAACTTAGGATAATATACTGTCAACTGAAACAGCTTAATTTAATGAATATTGAAGTGTAACTGTGGGCTGTAATTTGATAATATAAACCTATCAATATGTTTATTTTTGAAACAGGGTAGCCATTTATGCTTAGATTGCTAAACAATTTCAGTGTTTTCAAATCATGCACAGCTTCCTAATCATTTCATTTTCTTATTCAAACTGTATATCAGTAAGTAAATTATTCATAGAGCCCTGTCAGTGAGTGAGAACTTTTAGGAATTCAAAACCTCCTCAGGGTTAAAACAGTTAGCTAGTGGAAGGAGGTCAGCCACTTATATAAAGGAAACTTGTGTTATGTACCAGGTATGCTACAGGTGTCCAGTTCTAATACTTATGTTTATGTAATTTTAATAGAGTGAAGTTTTTCCACTCATTTGGGTGAACTACTATGCAAGAACCTTGGAAATAGACTTATACTATGGATGGTTTGAAGAGGGTTTGAGCATTCCCCGGTGTGAGGGTAACAGACTCCCTTGAAAAAATCACCTGAGTGTTGCCCTCCTGAGACCCTGCATCAATGAATCCTGGGAATGTATCTGAGATTATGTAAGTTAGTCCAGGTGGAAATCACAGCACAGCTCCATCCCCTCCTTGTTGTATGACCCTGAATATGTGACCTCACCACTCTGTGCTTCAAGGTGAAAAGAATTAAATTGGGAATTTTAGTAGGATTCCAGTCATGTTAGCTGTTGCTGTCACTGCCATTAGTATTATCTCCTTTGAAACTACAATGAGCTTGTGTGAGCCCGTGTTTCTGAACATGAATTTGCAAGTATCACCTGCTCTCTTCTTGCCCCTGACTTTTCACACCTGTGTGACAGATAAAGGTCAACCAAACATTAGCCTCATGGTCAACACCTCTTGAGTGACTGTCAACATTGACTGATTTATGTTGCAATATTTTTGAAAAATATAACAAGAACGTGAACACCTTCACTGTCCACAAATTGCTTAGGATAGAATAAAAGACTAGTGAGTCTGCAGTCCAAGGAACCCACAAGGTCAGGGACATCAAGTTCCAATTCAGTTCTAGCAGAGGATTTAGATATTGAGGGAGTTTCTCTGTTAGTTTAGAGAGGGCATAATACAACCTTATTCACTCATGGATCTGATGTGGACTTTTTGATGGATCTGAGTGACTGAAGCTAATTTCTTTCTTCATAAAACCTTCCAAGGTCTTTCAAGGTTAGGATGGATTTTGAGAGCCTTTGGAGGCCCCCAGACAAGTACTCCTACTCTGTCACTTTATTCTGGGCTCCCAGACACAACTTCCCAATAAAAATGCCAGTTTTTCTTCTGGAATCATGGGGATGCAATGGATGTCCTGTGGCCTTAAGGATTGGACTTGTGACTGGGGATGGTGGACTTTATACAAAGCTGCCTCTGAGGTCGATGCAGATGCCAGTCAAGGGAGCTGGGACCTAGATCCTGATTCCTTGGATTCATATTGCATTATTTGTTTTCTTCCTTTCTCACATTTTAACTTTATCACAAGAAGTTATTTCATAGTGCTTATATTCAGTATAGGAAGAATGAAAATAAAATTATATGATTTTCTTCTAATATGACCCACCATGGACAATGACTTTATGATTTTGTTTGTTTGTTTTAAGGGGCTTCCTCGCACAGGTAGGAATTTGGACATGTTGCTACCAAAATGGTAGCATTTGTGTGAAGCCTATGCTTCATTTAAAATAATACAACATTATTCACTCATGAATCTGATCTGGACTTTTTGATGGATCTGACTGACTGAAGCTTATTTCTTTCTTCATAAAACTTTCCAAGGTCTTTTGAGGTTAGGATGGATTTTGAGTGCCTTTGGAGGGACACAGACAAGTACTACCATAAATTCTTCCCCTCTGTCACCCCCTCAACAGTCCCCAAGCAACCCAACAATAAACTTTTACTTCATCTGGAGATAGGCTGTCAGCATTAGAGAGTTGAATGTATCAGCAGATTTACTTGAGTGTCTGTATTCTAGCCAGTGTAGCATCTTTACACTCATATTCTTTCTAAGCACAACACCACAACTTGGTGGCATGAAACAAGAGGAACCTTTTCTTTCAATACTAGGAGGCTAGATGTCCTGGAGAAAGCTATGCACATGTCATTTGTAGTGGACCCTGAACCATTTTTCATGATCACTGATGCCTAAGCATCTCCCTCCCTAACTAGGCTGAAAAGTTTCCATTTCATTTTTCTCTGAAATTCCCACCTTCAAACCCCATAAATAAAATCATTTTAACAGTTTCAGCCATATCAGCCTTAATGAGCTTTTACTGTAGGCATGCACAATTAAAAGACAGTTAATCTAGGAGAAAACTTTGCCTAATTATGACAGCAATATTCACACTCACTGAAACTGCCACTTAGTAACCCACTAGAATAGCCCCTCACTTACTAACTTGCTGAAAGTTTCCCTTCCCTCTTTCAAGAATAACGAGGGCCTTATCTAACCCCAGGACAAGTTGCTGCTTTCTGCTTTCCCCACAGAATTAACTGAAACTAGTGGAACATGCAGGGAAAAGAAGAAACCTGAGTTTAGGATGACCACAGGAAATAAATACACTGTGAGAGAACTCAAAATATGCAGACAAGAGGAAAAAGGAATGCCAGTCATGAAAAAGGCAGAAGGTCTGAATATCATAAATTCCAGCATCATCACTAGCCAATCCCTCAACATTTCTTGAACTGATCAGTCAATAATAATAACCAACTTGCAACCAGAAATCTTAATGAGTACAGTGTCAATGATTATAACCAACTTGAAATCTTTAATTTTAAAGTTTACTAACCATTCCCAATGTGCCAATAGCTCTAAAATCCATATCCAGGGCTTCCCTGTGTTTAATCCAGTAAACATCCCTCACCTTTTCAGCTGAAAAGACAGATCTGAGGGAAGTATTTTCCTCTTGTCTTCAAGAGGCTAACCCTTGCTAAATAAAATATTTCTCATCTCAAAATCTCAGTGTCTACTGAATGGATCTGTGTGCATCAGGAAAGGGCTCACTTTTTAATTACACCTTTATTGGGATATATTCACATACCCTACAGTCATCCACAGTATACAATCAATTGTACACAGTAGCATCATAAAGTTGTGTATTCATCACCAGAATCATTTGTTTTTATTTTTTTATTGTGAAGCTAAGAGAGATCAAATTCAAGGTATGAATCAATTTTTGAACATATTTATTACTCCACAAAAATAAATGTATAACAGAACACCTAAAATATTCCATCCCCACATCCCCCCCTAATTTCCATTTAATTTTGTCTCCATATTTCTATTCATCTCTCCATACAGTACATAAAGGTAGTGTGAGCCCCAAGGTTTTCAGAATCACACAGTCACAACATTTAAGCTTTACCGTTACATAATCATCTTCAAGAATCAAGGCTACTGGGCTGCATTTGAACAGCTCCAGGTGTTTCCCTCTGGCCATGTCAACACACTAAATACTATAAAGGGATATCTATTTAACATGTAAGAATAACCTCCAGGGTGCCCTCTCAACTTCATTTGAAATCTCTCAGTCACTGAAACTTTATTTTGTTTCATTTCTCTTCCCTCTTTTGGTCAAGATTTTCTCAAGAACATAATGCCAGGTCCAGGCTCATCCCCAGGAGACATGACCATGTTGCAGGTGGGATTTACACCCCTGGGAGTCTGGCTTAGCCTCTCCTTTGTAGGAACAAGCTTCATAAGCAAAAGCCCCAAGATCGAGGGCTTGGCCTACTAAATTGGTCATCCTCAATGTTTGTGAGAATATCAGTGACAATTCTGGTGGGGAAGTCCAGTATTTCCATGTTTTCCCCCAGTTCCTCAGGGGAGCTCTGCAAATACATTCTTATTCTCTGTGCAAATTAACTTGGGATGTATCAGTATTTTACACTAACTTCAACAAACCTACCAGATCTCACTTCTTATTCAAAATTCCATGTAACCATGTTGTGTAAATAAACTGACCACACACCAAAAAATGTGTGCTACAGAAAATATAGATCCCACACCAAATAAACATCTCTTCTCTTTGTCTCACACAGAAGTTGAAGTTTTATTTAGTGGATCATTGAACGCTGACTCCCCTGAACTTTCTGTAGGATCAGAACTCCTTTTCCTAGCATGGAGTGGCTTGCTCAGTTTAAATACAAATTCATTTACCTGAACTTTACAATGTTACAGTTCTTATATTACTATCAAACTAGGTAATGAGATTCAGTCCTAGAAATTATAACTTGTGGAGAGCCGTCTCCCGGGACGGGCATAGCGCATGCGCTGTAAACCTGCTCCAAAGTCCCCCCGCCCATCGAATGAGCCAAGATGGCGCCCATATCCTGCTTCCGCTTATGACGTGCACACTCACTATTCCTATCTGCCAATAGAGTGCATATGCGCGGCGCTAGATCATTGGTTATGAGTAGAGTACTTAAGAGTTTGCCCAAGCGAACCTCGGGGAGACAGCCCACTAGGAGCCGTACCTGACGGCCACATCGAGGCTGCTCTCCCGCGAGGCACTCTGCCCCGCGTGGAAACCTGTAACAGAGAATGCTTATCTAGCTTCAGTAAAAGACTTGCTCTCGCAACCGCCGTGTGGCTCGAGTCGTGACTTCCAGCCAGGTCAGTTTGCGTGGTCTGCATCTCTCTCTCTCTCATCCCTTGTTTCTCCCCTCGCCGGCCGGGGAACAGGGGTCGAGCGGGGCGGCGCCGGACAAGTGGTGGCCCGTACGGGGAACGCTCCTCCTCCTGCCTCGCTCTCGACGGTCCCTCTGTGAGGAGAGCAGCGCTGCGCATCGAGCTTACGGCGGACTTCCCGCGCCTGATCAACGCGAGAAGGAACCAGGACGTCAACCAGTGTGGGTTCCGGAAAGACTGGTGAGAACCGTGACATCACCTGAAGAAGCCAAAGAACAGCTGTCAGAAACGCCAACGAATATACAACCTGAACCATTAGACCAAGCCTCCGACCCTGCTGATGATGGCGACGACCGACAAGACGACAATAGTAGGACTGACCACCCCGCGGTTGCCCAAAAAGAGGATCGGTAACTCTGTTCTTTGCTCTCCTATAGCAATCCTTCTAATCTGCCTTTTTCTTTTTTTTAGTGGAACTGTGGTAGCGCAGGAGAGTGGTCTTTGGGGCCTGTGGCATCATCCCCCGACCCTGGCCCCATTCTCTGCTGGGTCTCCCGCCTCTCCTGTGTTTTTCACTCGTACCCTGTCTCTAGGTCTCCACCACCTGCCTTCTGACAGAAATATTTCCTCCACAAGCTTCAACGAGTCCTTCCCCCTCACCAATGACACACTGATCCTCTCTTTTGCTAACCTCTCTGTCAAGGTTGTCAACACCACAGTTGCGGCGAATGCTACTTGTGAAACTGTCTGCAACCGTTCCAAAGACCCGGATGCCTCGCCGCCCCGCTATCCTAGTGTATCGCCCAAGTTATGTCTGGCTCCCCGTCAAGGCAACCGACTGGGTTGGCCCTGTTTCTCAAGTTGTTTCACTTAACAATATCCCCTTCTCTAAGCCTAGGCGTCCAAGAGGCATACCTTACCCGAGACGTGCTACGCCGCCACAATCAGATGCTGAACTTAAATTTCCAGGCCATTCAGAAACTCCTAGCGGAGATAGATGAACTTGGACTAGAAATAGATGGACTCTGGAGAGTTCTCCAGCAGACGTGTGATACCCGATGGTTATTCGGGAGGCTTTGTGTCACCCCGGTTAGGGTGAACTTGACAGAGGAGCAGCAAGATGTCGCCGAGTGGCTCAAGGACACTTATCTCCCCAACTTCACCAATCTCTCCGACCAAGTGAAATCCGACCTTCAGGGACTTGAGAACATTAGGAAATTGAAGCCTGTTAGTTTCGACCTTTCCACACTGGGCGAGACTGTAAAAAATCTGTGGGACCAAGTCACCTCTTGGTTCTCTTGGCCCAATTTGACTAATTGGATTCTCTTGATGGTGGGACTATTGGTGGGATTAGTCATTGTTAAATCTTTGCTAGAACGCCTGTTTCAAGCGCGGCAGTACCGTGTTACCACTATGATGGCTATGTCCTCCACCTTTGATACCCCCAACAGCGACCATTCTGATGGCCATACCCCATCCTGGCCGCCTCGGGCGGGGCACTCGGGAGCGAGGTTTGTAGCTAAGCGCGCAGCTGTGTCCCGGGTATAACGGGCGACGCCAGCAGTCATAATTTTTGTCTCAGGTAGGTCCCTAAGGCAGAGTCATAGTTGTGGCCAGACTTGACTCTAGCCAATGCATAGGGACGCCTAGTGACGCCTCCGACTCTGGTTAATGCTATCCCTGCCCCCGCCTTTGTCCCCCAGTTGCAAGGCAAAGCACTGCAGGGAGAGTCATGTTGTTTCCAGCTCACGGACTCTCCTGTCTCCATATGAGGTGAGCATTCTGGTCGGTGCTAGAGGCTCCGCCGCTAAATGGCTGAGACCTAGTCCAGACTCCCCAAAGCACCGGAACAAATTGTGAGCCATCTGGGTTCACGGGAGCACACTCATCACTGGGGACACTGGGTCGATATAAATAATAAAGGGGGAGATGTGGAGAGCCGTCTCCCGGGACGGGCATAGCGCATGCGCTGTAAACCTGCTCCAAAGTCCCCCCGCCCATCGAATGAGCCAAGATGGCGCCCATATCCTGCTTCCGCTTATGACGTGCACACTCACTATTCCTATCTGCCAATAGAGTGCATATGTGCGGCGCTAGATCATTGGTTATGAGTAGAGTACTTAAGAGTTTGCCCAAGCGAACCTCGGGGAGACAGCCCACTAGGAGCCGTACCTGACGGCCACATCGAGGCTGCTCTCCCGCGAGGCACTCTGCCCCGCGTGGAAACCTGTAACAGAGAATGCTTATCTAGCTTCAGTAAAAGACTTGCTCTCGCAACCGCCGTGTGGCTCGAGTCGTGACTTCCAGCCAGGTCAGTTTGCGTGGTCTGCATCTCTCTCTCTCTCATCCCTTGTTTCTCCCCTCGCCGGCCGGGGAACAGGGGTCGAGCGGGGCGGCGCCGGACAATAACTTTTATGTTTAAGGTTGATGTGGAAGAAATATTCAAGTGGATTGATATGATTTCCACATAGGGAAGGAGAAACCAATAGAAATAATTATTTCAAGAATCCAAACATTTCAATAGCATTTCAAGCTAAGGAATGTTGTGCAAAATAATTCAGGAAGAGGATCAATTTGTCTTGACATCTAGAAAGTTAATTATGTTGTTCATGTAGTCAAAATTATAGTAAGTTAATGAGAGAATTAAACTTGAATGATGTTGAGACATGCACTATACTCTATTCACTCAGTTTTTTCTATGAAGAGAAAAACACAGGTCATATCTGGAAAGGCAGTGCAGTATAGTACTTTTCAAGAGGTTTCTCCAGAGAGGGTTACAAATGAAATCACTCAGATGCCCTGGTACAGGAATGTGCAGGTGAAGGTGACCTCTAAGTCTTGCTCTGGGCTGTTGCAGGCAGATTGGACCTGGGACCTTCCTTTGTTATTTTTCTGTGGAACAAAGGCTTTGTCTAGGGAAAAGCGTATAAATAACCTTCCAAATAAATAATTATTTTGGTCTGATGGAGTAGAGGAACAGGAGTATATAGGAGATGAGAATAGTTTTGGTCTTTTTTGTTGTATAACATCAGAAACACAGAATATTTCCAAATGTTATTTCAGTTGATAAGGAGGGCAGAGGAGGATGAAATATAGATATCCATGAATACAAAGTAGTAATTAATTTTTGGATCATTGTTCAGGGACATGGGAAGAGAAATTGTGTATTATCACAAATAAAAGATGCTAAAGAAGTGGGCCTCCTACTAATGTCAGTCAGGGAGCTACCAGTGCAGAAGTGTACAAGTGGTGCACTGGATGCTCAGTGGATATCACACAGCAGTCCTTCTTGTCAGCATCAGGGCTTCCAGGGTGGGTCCTTGATAGACCAGCCATGGCATCATGGATGTGGGAATGCATGCACTGCATGTGGGTTTGCAGGACAGGGCATATCATCAAGTGCAGCAGATATTAGAAGGGCAAGGATATGTGATGCATGGGGGATGGGGTGAGGAAAATGGCTTTGTGTATTTTTTCTGAGGTAGATTTCTCAATATTTTTCTTATATCCTCATGATCCATATTTTGTCAATGCCTTTGAGATGATTGTCCACTGACACCATCTTCCATTTATTATAAAAAGGCAAGTTACAGTAAATGAGCACTTTCACTGAGTCAGTCAAAACAGTGAGACTGCTTGATAATATCGCTTTCAGTACTCCCACAGACACTTTGAAAAATGTTGTATATTGACGTAGGAATATTAGAAAATTTCAAACCATTTTAGAAAACCTTTAAAGGTCACATGGCAAGCAAGCCAAGGGTCTACATTAGTACCTCCTTTGCTTCCCTTAATCTAGATGGCCATTTTCCATCTACGACACTGACCCTTCAACCATCTTTGTTGCTCACACTGATCCTGATGGGAATATTGTCTTGGCCAGGCCAAGGCTAAGGGATAATAAGGAAGCAGACTTAAGAATTGGGGTGTATTAGTTAGGGTTCTCCTTGGAAACAGAATCAATGAGAGATGACTCTAATTATCAAATTGTAAAAGTGACTCACGCAACTGTGGGCATGCACGAGTCCAAATTCTGCAGAGCCATCAACAAAATGTCAACTCCAAGGAAGATGTCCAAAGAACTCCTTGGGAAATGAACCGACAACTTTGATGAACTCCTCAGGAAAGGAACCGGCAACTTCAAAGAGCTCCCCAGGAAATGCTTCACTGAGCAGCTGAAGAAGAAGTGAAGGTTCTCTAACCACCTGGCTTATAAGCCTCCAACTGATCACCTGGACCAAATCCAGCCAATTGCATTCTCTCACTGTGGACACATACCCCTTGATGAGTCATCAGTCAGCTGCAGTCAATTGACTGATGATCCGACAAACCAGCCCGTTGGTTTATTAACCAGCCTCAAATATCCTCACAGCAATCGTCAGGCCAGTGCCCGCTTGACCAGACAGCTAGGCCACCTAGCCAAGTTGACACATGAACCCAACCATCACAGTCCACCCCTTGTCAACTTGGCAGTTGTACACAACACCTAAAACCATACCTTCAAAATGAATGTTACAGCTTATGCTATATGATAAGGGGATAAGACAGAGAAGAAAGCAAAAATATTTGCTTTACAGACAAATACAAACATAATCATAACAAAACAAGGAGGAAATATTCATGTCATCATAGTCCTCATTTGTGTAACTGGTCACGTGGCCATAGTTCATATTTATCACGACCTTCCACTATCCATTCCATGTTCCCTTTACCCTCAGCAAGCATTTCAGCTGGCTGTGGTTCTTTGCCTGGTGGGGTGACCCAAACCTTCATTCCTGAAGTTTCTTGGCCATTGGTAGCCCTGCCTGGATTGGGTTGTTGCAGTTTTCCATTGACTTGAATCACGGGGCATGGTAGTACTAAGAGACACCCTAGGGGATCTCCTGTATTCCAGGAAAACTCTTCTTTACTTCCATTGTGTAGTTGCAGTTCTATTTCCCCTTGAAAGTCAGGATCAATCACCCCAGCCAGTACAGTAATCCCCTTACTTGCCTGTTGATTCAGAGGCATAAGAACCCCAAAGTGGCCAGGTGGCAGTCTTAACTTCTAGTTCAATGGAATTATTGTTGTGTTTCCTGGTGGAAGCACTCCTCCTTTTGGAACAAAGACTTGTAGACCAGCAGAGCTTAAACTTGCAGGGACAGGAAGCAAAAATTTCCCTAGTGGATCGCTAGGAGTGATAGTGAGTGGTGCTACTCCTGTTTCCACCCCGTGATTCCTGGAGAACACTGCCCCAACCCTGCAAGGTATTGCCACCTAGTTGGTGCCGTAATTGAGTCAATAGGCCATTCCACTGGTCTATCAACCCAGCTGCTTCTGGATGATGGGGAACATGGTAAGACCAAAGAATTCCGTGAGCATATGCCCATCCCCTCACTTCATTTGCTGTGAAGTGGGATCCTTGGTCCGAAGCAATGCTGTGTGGAATACCATGACAGTGGATGAGGCATTCTGTAAGTCCATGTATCATAGTTTTGGCAGAAGCATGTCATGAAGGGAAGGCAAACCCATATCCAGAGTATGTGTATATTCCAGTAAGAACAAATCGCTGCCCTTTCCATGATGGAAGTGGTCTGATGTAATCAACCTGCCACCAGGTAGCAGGCTGACCACCCAGAGGAATGGTGCTGTATCGGAGACTGAGTGTGGGTCTCTGCTGCTGGCAAACTGGACACTCAGCAGTGGCTGTGGCCAGGTCAGCCTTGGTGAGTGGAAGTCCATGTTGCTGAGCCCATGCATAACCTCCATCCCTACCACCATGACCACGTTGTTCATGAGCCCATTGGGCAATGACAGGAGTTGCTGGGGAAAGAGTCTGATTGGTATCCACCAAATGGGTCATTATATTCACTTGGTTATCAAAACCTTCTTCTGTTGAAGTCACCCTCTGGTGAGCATTCACATGGGACACAAATATCTTCATGTTGTTTGCCCACTCAGAAATGTCTATCCACATACCCCTTCCCTAGACTTCTTTGTCACCAATCTTCCAATCATGTTCCTTCCAAGTCCCTGACCATCCAGCCAAACCATTAGCAACAGCCCAGGAATCAGTATACAGATGCACCTCTGGCCAGTTCTCCTTCCAAGCAAAGTGAACAACCAGGTGCACTGCTAGAAGTTCTGCCCACTGGGAGGATTTCCCCTCACCACTGTCCTTCAGGGATATCCCAGAAAGGGGCTGTCCACTTTCGGGTGGTGCCTGCATACCGTGCAGAACCATCTGTAAACCAGGCCCGAGTCTTCTCTTCCTCAGTCAACTGACTGTAAGGAACTCCCCAAGATGCCATAGCTGTGGACTGGAAAAGAGAAGGTAAGGTGGAAGGAGTGGGGGCCATGGGCATTTGGGCCACTTCCTCATGTAACTTACTTGTACCTTCAGGACCTGCTCAAGCTCTATCTCGTATAAACCATTTCCATTTTATGATGGAGTGCTGCTGTGCATGCCCAACTTTATGGCTTGGTGGGTCAGACAACACCCAGCTCATGATAGGTAATTCAGGTCTCATGGTAATTTGGTGGCTCATGGTTAAGCATTCTGTCTCTACTAAGGCCCCAGTAGCAGACCAACAGCTGTTTCTCAAATGGGGAGTAGTTATCTGCAGAGGATGGTAAAGCTTTACTCCAAAATCCTAAGGGCCTTCATTGTGATTCTCCTATAGGAGCCTGCCAAAGGCTCCAAACAGCATCTCTATTTGCTACTGACACTTCCAGCACCATTGGGTCAGCTGGATCACATGGTCCAAGTGACAGAGCAGCTCTCACAGCAGCCTGGACCTGTTGCAGAGCCTCATCTTGCTCTGGTCCCCACTCAAAACTAGAAGGTTTTCTAGTCACTCAGTAAATGGGCCAGAGTAGCACACCTAAATGAGGAATATGTTGTCTCCAAAACCCAAAGAGGCCAACTAAGCATTGTGCCTCTTTTTTGGTTGTAGGTGGGGCCAGATGCAGCAGCTTATCCTTCACCTTAGAAGGAATATCTCGACAGGCCCCACACCACTGGACACCTAGAAATTTTACTGAGGTGGAAGGCCCCTGTATTTTTGCTGGATTTATCTCCCATCCTCTGCCATGAAGATACCTTACCAACAAATCTACAGTAGTTGCTACTTCTTGCTCACTTGGTTCAATCAACATGATGTCATCAATATAATGGACCAGTGTGATGTCTTGTGGGAGGGAGAAATGATCAAGATCCCTGCAGACAATATTATGACATAGGGCTGGAGAGTTGATATAAACCTGAGGTAGCACAGTGAATGTAAACTGCTGGCCTTGCCAGCTGAATGCAAACTGTTTCTGGTGGTCCTTGCTGACAGCAATTGAGAAAAAAGCATTTGCCAGATCAATAGCTGCATACCAGGTACCAGGGGATGTGTTGATTTCCTCAAACAATGATACTACATCTGGGACAGCAGCTGCAATTGGAGTCATCACCTGGTTAAGCTTATGATAATCCACAGTCATCCTCCAAGACCCATCTGTTTTCTGCACAAGCCAAATAGGAGAGTTGAATGGGGATGTGGTGGGAATCATCACCCCTGAATCCTTCAAGTCCTTAAGAGTGGCATTAATCTCTGCAATCCCTCCAGGAATCCGGTATTGCTTCTGGTTCACTATTTTGCTAGGCAGGGGCAGCTCTAGTGGCTTCCACTTGGTCTTTCCCACCATAATATCCCTCACTCCAGGACTCAGGGAACCAATGTGAGGATTCTGCCAGTTGCTGAGTATGTCTATTCCAATTATGCATTCCAGCACTGGGGAAATAACCACAGAATGGGTCCGGGGACCCACTGGACCCACTGTGAGACAGACCTGGGCTAAAACTCCATCAATCACCTGACCTCCATAAGCCCCAACTCTGAGTGGTGGACCAGAGTGATGTTTTGGGTCTCTGGGAATTAATGTCACTTCTGACCCAGTGTCTAATAATCCACAAAATATCTGATCATTTCCTTTTCCCCAATGCACAGTCACCCTGGTAAAAGGCCATAGGTCCCCCTGGGGAAGTCTGGGAGGAAAATTAACAGTACAAATTTTTGGCAGTGTGACAGGGTCCTTCTCCAAGTGTACCCGGACTTCCCTTAATTCAATGGGCTCTGGATCTGTAAACTGTCTCAAGTATGGGAATTGATTAAGGGGCTGTGACTCTGTTTTTGTAATTCAAGGGAGACTTTTGTTCATGTGACCTAGAATTATTCTGCTTATATAGTTCAAACAAGAATTTAGTCGATTGCCCATCTATATTCCTACTTGGTACTCCATGATCCACTAGCCAACGCCATAAGTCTCTGCGAGTCATATTATTTTGATTGCTGCTTTGAGCCTGTTTTCCATTATGGTAGCCATGCCCACCTTGTCTGTGGTGATTAACTGCAGCCACTTGGCTTCTGCTGACTCGGGACCCAATTATCCCCATTGTTTTTAAGGATTCCAGTTCAGTGACAGCAGTTCCTACAGTAATATCTGACCTACAGAAAAGGGCGACTACAGAGCTCTTCAGGGATGATGGAGCTAGTTTCACAAATGTATTCCTTACAGTCCTGGTAAAAGGTGTGTCCTCTGGACAATTCCAGAGCTGTGTGAGCAGGTTTTCCATGATAAATCCACTGTAACATTCCAATCTCTCTAAGCCTTTGAATCCCCTCCTCCACATTGTACCACGGCAGTTCTGGCATTTCAACCTCTGGTAATGCTGGCCACCTTTTGATCCATGTTTCAGCCAGCCACCCAAACAAACTGTTAACACCCTTTCTAACCCCTTGAGCTACAACATTGAATGCAGAATCTCTGCTTAGTGGGCCCATATCAGTAAATTCAGCCTGATCCAACCTTATATTCCTTCCACCATTATCTGACACTCTCAATATCCATTCCCACACATATTCCCCTGGTTTCTGTCTGTATAAGTTGGAAAACTCATACAGTTCTTTTGGAGTATAGCATACTTCCTCATGGGTCACACTTTGTACCTCACCCTTTGGGGCTTGTTGGGACTTGAGCCTAGTTAAAGGTCTTGAAGCAAAAACTGGTGGTGGGGGTGGGTCATGAAAAGAGTTAGAATTATCTCTCAAGCCATTCACCTCAGGACACTCTGTTGCATTTTCATCTTTTAAATCAGGATTAATCTCTCCAGACAATAGAGTGAGGACTGCTTCCTCAGGGGAGGTGATTACAGGATTAGCAGGCATTGAAGGGTTAATCTCCTTAGGTGGGGGTTTTGTGGCAGGCCCCTTAGGGCAGACTGGAGGCAGAGAAGCTGTTTCCCCAGGAAAGCCCTCTACAGGTAAATCTAACAATGACCCAGCAAAATCCAGGGTTCCAATGTCCTCGCTGTCATTATTATCAATCCATATGTCCCCATTCCAATTTTCCAGATCCCATTCTTTTCCAATCAATGCCTTTACTTTAACAGCAGACATCCTGAGAGGTTGAGATTTTAGTTTATGCTGTAAATGTGCTACTTGCACAATGAGAGACTGCGTCTGATTTTCAGAAACCTCCAGTCTGTGGGCACAGGAAATAAGATTTTCTTTCAGGGCACAGATGGAACCCTTTACATCTGTCATATGGCATTCAAGTTTTGAATTTGAAGCCTTTAGCTCATCCCTTTCTCTTACAACTGTATCCAAAGTATCTAAGAGCAGCCGGCCAAAATCATTATACCTCTTAATACTGCAAAATTCTGTGAAAGTGTTGAAAACACTGTCACCCAGAGCCTCGCTTCGTACTAGAGTACAATTAGGAGAATCAAATGGTGCTATTTTACATGTTTCCTTTGCCAACTCCTGCCATGGACTGTCAGTGCCCTCTTGATTATTGGAAATAGAGTCATTAGTGCTCTGAATATAATCAGAGTAGAAAACAAATTGTAAAAGCCCCTTTTATGATTCTATTTCTCTAGAACCACTTCCGGTACCAAGTTGTAATAGTTACGGTTCTCCTTGGAAACAGAATCAATGAGAGATGTCTCTAATTATCAAATTGTAAAAGTGACTCACGCAACTGCGGGCATGCACGAGTCCAAATTCTGCAGAGCCATCAGCAAATTGTCAACTCCAAGCAAGACATCCGACGAACTCCTCGGGAAACGAACTGACAACTTTGATGAACTCCTCAGGAAACAAAATGGCAACTTCGACGAGCTCCCCAGGAAATGCTTCACTGAGCAGCCGAAGGAGAAGTGAAGGTTCGCTAACTGTCTGGCTTATAAGCCTCCAACTGATCACCCTGACCAAATCCAACCAATTGCATTCTCTCATTGTGGAAGGCACTCCCCTTGATGAGTCATCAGTTAGACGCAGGCAATTGACTGATGATCCAACAAACCGGCTGATCACCTGGACCAAATCCAGCCAATTGCATTCTCTCACTGTGGACACACACCTCTTGATGAGTCATCAGTCAGCTGCAGTCAATTGACTGGTGATCCGACAAACCAGCCCACTGGTATATTAACCAGCCTCAAATATCCTCACAGCAATCATCAGGCCAGTGCCTGCTTGACCAGACAGCTAGGCCACCTAGCCAAGTTGACACATGAACCCAACCATCACATGGGGTAAAGGTGATGCATCTGTTTTGCTGTGCCTGACAAGGTTGGCTCTCCATGTCCCCATGTGTCCTCACCCAGGTGTCCCTGAGGATCAGAGCCAAGGACTGGAGAAAACCACACAGAACTTGTTGCTCATGTGCATTGTTTGTTAATTATCCATCGGAACCAGTCATTATAAATACCTCTGGATCTGCCAACCACCAGGGAATATGCTGCAATGGACAGAACATGGTTAATACAGTGGACAATCATGGAATAAAAACTGTACCCTTATATGCAGGCTCCCATATCAAACACCTGTGCCATATCCAAGAAAGATGTCTCTGAAGCCAAGCTCCATGATGGTGAGCATGACTGTGCATTACTGTGTAGGAGACATCCAGAAAGAGGAAGGCAGTGTGAGCCCAGACACAGTCTTCCCTTGTAGGTTGGGGAAGTCAGGGGTTTTATCTCCTCTGCTAAATCTCAAATGTACCCAGGACACTACTTTGGTCTTTGTAGTTCTAATTTCACACATACTCAAAATAGGTTACAAGGGCAGAAGTGGCATTCCCTGTTTCCAGTTGTGAATTATGTTCAGTAAAGGAATATTTATTCAACTACTTCTTTTTAACACATTGTTAACACAAGTCAGAGCAATAGGAAAGCTGTTTTCCATATTCAGGTGTAGTCCCCAAATCAGTTTGGGGCATGGTTGTCTTCCCAGGATTTGCTGGAATGTGTGGTCCTAGCACACATCTCTGTAAGTCTGGCTTCTTCATGAGGATCATCATGTAAGATCTGCCATCAGAAACCTGTGGCAGTGTGGAGAGTAGTAAGCATGTGTCATGTTCTTTCTGTTGACCCACCTGTTGCAAAGAAAACAATAATTGGGAGCTTTATAATACATTTATACAAATATTTGTTTATTTTAGGAGAAAATTATATATTGATAAATGTTCAGCACATGCATGAAATATTAAAAGTGTTCAAATTAAATACAAATGGCATCAGGAATTCACTTTGTATGAAAACAGTTTATATTGTGACACTGTTTTTTATCATTTATATATATTAATACATATTTTGAAAACCTGAGTGTATTTTGGTGTCCATGTGTGTGTGCAACAAGGGTGGCTTTTACTGTATGGAATTTCCATAGGCCCATAATTTATAGAGGTTGTAGGGTAAGCACAGGGGCCTACTCCTCAATTCCACATTTAACCCATTTTTAACAGAGTTGGAGGGAGCAAAGTGAGGCACCTGGTCATGCACAATCATCTCTACCAGGATTTCCCACTTGCTTGATTTTCCCCTAAAGTTGGGGTCTCTACAGGTTGGTGGGTGTGCACAATTTGGTCGTGTATTCACAAAAAAGTGATGGAAGTGAGAGAAATAATGGTAAATGCAAGCTTTGCAAACACTTTCAGAAAATTCAGAAGGAGAGAAATACCTACAAATTACATTTGAATTAACATTATATATAATGTATATTTTTATACGTATGTTTTTACACAAAGGGAATAACAAAAATATGATCAGTGGATACATCATAGAACTGTTTAGAAAAGATGTAAAATCTATTCTCTGGGGTTTACATACTGTGGAGCAAGAAGAGGGAACCCCAGGCAAGGCCGGGAAACTCCTCCCAGACCCTCTCTATGTCTGTTCCTGTGGATGGCCCTTGACGGCCCCCTGGTGTTCCCCAACGCCACCTGCAGCCCAGCCCCTCCCGTGCCCTCAGGGGAGGTTTTTGTCTGGGCTCACCCTGACTTCCCCTCACTGTGTATATCCCACAGTAATATGTGGCCGTGTCCTCGGGTGTCACGCTGCTCAGCTTTAAATAAAATTCTTTCTTGGAGGTGTCTCTGGTGATGGCGACTCGTGACTGAAAAGCTGGGTTATAGATTGTGCTTCCATATCTTGATATTACTCCAACATGCTCCTGCCCCTTTCCAGGGGCCTGTCGCTTCCATTTCATATTAGCGATGGTGTAAGAGGATCCAGAGACAGAGCAGGTGAGGGACAGGGTCTGTGAGGGCTTCACCAGGCCAGGTCCCGACTCCTTCACCTGCACCTGGGACAGGACACCTGAGGACAAGGAGAACCACAGTGAGTCATGTGCTCAGATGCATCATCCCCATTACCTTCATGTCTGAATCCTGAGACACTCACATCTGGAAGCTGCCACCAGAAAGAGGAAGAAACAGGAGGTTTTCATGTTCATATGGGTGATTTCTTTGACTTTCAGAAAATATTTTTCCAGAATGAGAAGAAGCCTGAATTTAAGTCAATGTGCCCTGTCATTTCATCAGGTCACATAGGTGGTCATTTGCATGTGGGTGGTATCTTTCTGTGTAAAGATGAAAGGGGAGGGAAGATGATTTACTCTGGTTCTACCCTGTGAGAGTTCACCTGGGGTTGCCTCCTCTCCCAGTTCCCCTGTTTCTCTAAGCCCAGGTTCACACTTCACCACACAGAAATTATGCTCTGTGAGCTGATCAGGGAGGCAGATCTTTTCAGAGATCATGGATGGCTTTGGAATATGGTCAGTGTTCCTCTATTCCCAGGGATGTATTTACATATAAAATACCCACCAGAATCCCAGGCCCACATAAAATTGAGGAAAAACATTTTGATACATCACGTTCCTTTTTTCCAGAGAACATTATCTACTCCAAAATTTTGAGGCAACAGCTAAAGTTTGCAAAAAGTGTGAATTCCAAGACAACTGGGTGTATTCATTTTTCTGTGAATAGGATTGGCTTTCAGTACACCACTAATTGAGGATAATATACTGTGACTTGTAACAGCTTCATTCTAATCCATATTTAAGGTTAAGTGTTGGTTTTAATTTGATAATATACTCCTATCAATAAGTTTATTTTTGAAACAGGCTAGACATTCATGTTTACATGGCTAATCAATCTCAGTTTTGTGCAAATCATGCACAGCCTCCTAATCCTTTCCTTTTCTTATTCAAACTGTATATCAGTAAGAAAATTATACATAGAACTCTGCAGTGAGTGAGACCTTTTAGGAAATCAAAACCCCCTCAGGGTTAAAACTGAGATATCTAGTGGAAGGAATTCAGCCACTTATGTAAAAAAACTGTTATTATGTACCAGGTATGCTACAAGTGTCCACTTCTAACACATATGATTATGGAATTTGAATTCAGTGAACTTTTTCCACTCCCACAGATGGACTAACATGTAAGAGCCTTGGAAATAGACTTATAGTGTGGATGGTTTGCAGAGGGTTTGAGCATCCTGTGGTGTGAGGGTAACAGAATCCCTTGAAAAATCACCTGAGAGCTGCTCTCCTGAGAAACTGCATCACTGAATCCTGGGAACGTATCTGAGATTCTGTAAGTTAGTCCAGGTGGAGATCACAGAACAGCTCCATCCCCTCCTTGTTGTGTCACCCTGAATATGTGACCACAGCCCTCTGTGCTTCAAATTGAAAAGAAATAAATTGGGAATTTCAGTAGTAATATTGTGTGAGCTTCATAGGATTCCAATCATGTTAGATGTTACTGTCACTGCCATTAGTATTATTATCTCCTTTGAAAAAACAATGAGCTTTGTGAGCCCTTGTCTCTGACCATGAACTTAAAAGTATCACCTGCATTCTTCTTGCCCCTGACTTGTCACACCTGTGTGACAGGAGAAGGTCAACCAGAGATTAGCCTCATGGTGAACACCTGTTGACTGACTGTCAAGATTGACTGATTTTTGTTGTAATCATTTAAAAAAATAACCAAAACATGAACACTTTCACTGTCCACAAAGTGCTTAGGATGGAATAAAAGACCAGTGAGTCTGCAGTCCAAGGCAACCACAGGGTCAAGGGGCATCAAGTTCCAAATCAGTTCTAGCAGAGGATCCAGATATTGTGGGGGTTTCTCTGTCAGTTTAGAGAAGTTGTTAAGTATTCTGGGCTCCCAGACACACTTTCCCAATAGAAACACCACTTTTTCTTCTGGAATCATGGGGCTGCAGTGGATGTCTTGGACTTTAAGGATGGTACTTGTGAGTGGGGACAGTAGGCTTTATTCAAAGCTGCCACTAAAGTCGAGGCAGCTGTCACTCAAGGGATCAGGTTCCTAGATCATGATTCCTTGGGTTCAAATTGGATTGTTTGTTTTCTTTCTTTCTGACATTATAGCTTTATCACAAGATGTTATCTCACAGTGCTTACATTAAATATTGGAAGAATGAAATGAAAGCATGCAATTGTCTTCTAATATGCCCCACCATGGAAAATGCCTTTATGATATTCTTTGTTTGTTTTAAGGAGCTTCCACACACATAGGAATTTGGACACATTCCTACTAAATATTAGCATTTGTGTCCAGCCTAGTCTTCATTTAAGCAAAATACAACCTTCTTCATTCATGGATCTGATCTGGACATTTTAGTGGATCTGACTGACTGAAGGTAATTTCTTTCTTCATCAAACTTTCCAAAGTATTTCAAGGTTAGGATGGAAGTTGAATGCTGTTGGAAGAATGCAGACTAGTTCTACCATAAACACATTCCCTCTGTCACCTCCTCCACAGTCCCCATGCAACACAACAATGAACTTTTACTTCATGTGGAGATAGACTATCAGCATTAGATAGTTGAAAATATCAGCGTATTTACTTGGGTGTATGCATTCTAGACAATGTAGTGTCTTAGATTCACACTATTTTTAGGCAAAACACCACAACTTAGTGGAATAAAACAAGAGGAAACTGTACTTTCAAGATTAGGTGGCTAGGTGTCCTGGAGAAAACTATGAACATGTCCATATGTAACTGGACCCTGAAGCATTTATCCTGACCCCTAATGCCTAAGCAGCTCCCTTCCTAACGAGGTTGTGAAATTTTCTATTTCTCTTCTCTCTTAAATCCCATTTAACACTCCATAAAGAAAAACATATTTATAACAGTTTCAGCAATACCAGACTTAATGAGCTTTTACTGTATAAATATGCACAGTTAAAAGACAGTTAACCTAGGAGAAAACTTTGCCTAATTTTTTCATAAATATCACACTCACTGAAACTGCCACTTACTAACCCATTAAAATAGCCCCTCCCTTACTAAATTGTTAAAACTTTCCATTCCCTCTTTCAAGATTAATGAGCTCTTTATCTAATCCCAGGAGAAGTTGCTGCTTTCTTCTTTCCCCACAGAGTTAACTGAAACTAGTGGAAAATGACCTGAACTTTGGATGACCACAGGACATAGAGTATTGTGAGAGAGATGAAAATGTGCACAAACAAGGGGGAAAAGGAATACCAGACATGAAAAAAGCAAAAATTCTGATCATGATAAATTCCAGCATTATCACAAGTCAATCCTTCACTATTTCCAATCAATTAGTCAATAATAATAACCAACTTGCAACCAAAATTTTTAATGAGGACAGTGTCAGTGATTATAACCAACATGAAATCTTTAATTTGAAAGTTTACTAACTTTTCCTAATGTGTCCATAGCCCTAAAATCCATATCCAGATCCCCCCATGTTTAATCCAATAAACATCCTTCACCTTTCCTGCTGAAGAAGACAGTTCTGAGGGTAGTATTATCCTCCTGTCTTCAAGAGGCTAGCCCTTGTTTAATAAAGTATTTCTCATCTCAAAATTTCAGTATTTACTAAATGGATCTGTGTGCATCAGGCAAGGACTCACTTTTATTTATTGCAGCTTAATTGAGGTATATTCACATACCCTACAATCATCAATATACAATCAATTGTACACAGTAACATAATATAGTTTTGCATTCTCACCAGAATCATTTATTTTTATTTTTACTGTGAACTTTAATCTATGTACCTAACAGTGACCACATTCAAAGTATGGATCAATTTTTGAATATTTTCCTCACTCTGAAAAATAAAAGTAAAAAAGTACACCAAAAATATTCCATCCCCACACTCCACCCTATTTTTCATTTAATTTTGTCCCCATATTTCTAATAATCGATCCATACAGTGGAGGAATGTAATGTGAGCCACAAGGTTTTCACAATCACACAGTCACAACATGTAAGCTTTACAGTTATATAATCATCTTCAATAATCAAGTCTACTGGTTTGCATTTCAACAACTACAGGTGTTTTTCTCTCACCATTTCAGCACACTAAAAATTGTAAAGGAATACCTATACAGTGCATAAGAATAACCTCCAGAGAGACCTCTCAACTCCATTTGAAATCCCTCAGCCACTGAAACTATTTTGTTTCATTTCTCTTCCCTCTTTGGTTAAGATATTCTCAGTCCCACAATGCCATTTCCAGGCTCAGCCCCAGGAGTCAAGCCCAGGTTGCCAGTGGGATTTACATCACTGGGAGTCTGGCTTAGCCCCTCCTTTGCAGGAACAAACTTCATAAGGAAAGCCCCAAAATCAAGGGCATGGCCTATTGTCCACAGTCTTTGTGAGAATGTCAGTAACAACCCCCTTGGGGAAGTCCAGTATTTCCACATTTTTCCCCAGTTCCTCAGGGGAGCTCTGCAAACACATTTTTATTCTCTGCCCAAATTAATTTGGGATGTATCAGTAGTTTAAACTAACCTGTACAAACCCACCAGATCTCACTTCATATTCAACATTCCATTTAATTATGGTGTGTAAATACACTGACCACACAAGTTTCATTATTTATTGTGCTACAGAAAATATAGATCCTGCATCAAATAAGCATCTCTTCCCTTGGTCTCACACAGAAGTTGAAGTCCATATCATCATTTACAGTTTGCCCAGATTTGCTTTAGGAGGGCTCACTTTTGAGTCACCAAAAATACTCCTGGTGTAAAATCACATGGGACCATGTTCGGTGTGTCTCTCCTGGCTTCTGTGGTCAGCTGGCATTCAAAGAAATTTTTTGGCTTTTGGTTGCATAACTCCAGTCCCTGCCTCCTTTCTCACATGGACATCTCCCCTCTGAGTCTCTGTTTACTCTTCTTATAAGGGAAGTCATCATTGGATTATGGCACATCTGCATCTTAAATTAACTAATACAACTGCAAAGACCCTATTCCAAAATAAGGTCACATTCATAGATTCTAGATGGAAATGAATAGGGGGCAATATTTTATTACAGTACCTGCAGTTTTCTTCAAAATGCAGAGCAAGGATTAATGAAACAGGAAAGAATCTGGATGTGATGTATGCTAAAATTTACTGTATTTCTGCTTCTTATTTTAATTTCTGAGAAGGAATAATCTATCCTTACTGAAACAAGCAGAAAGTACATAAC
Organism: Choloepus didactylus; assembly: GCF_015220235.1. Classification (NCBI taxonomy): domain Eukaryota; kingdom Metazoa; phylum Chordata; class Mammalia; order Pilosa; family Megalonychidae; genus Choloepus; species Choloepus didactylus. The sequence continues at coordinate 2,864,341 of NC_051325.1, read as the reverse complement.
ACAAAAGTGGAGAGAGAAGAGGAATCAATTCATCTTGACACTTCACTACTAGTCAATGAAGATGTTATGGTGTTTACAAAGATGTGAACTAATTAAAAATGTAGGTAACCATTATAAGGGCTATTATGATGCAATTTGCCCCGATAATTTTAAATGTACTTCTTTCAAATAAATATTACTATGTTTTCCAAACAGAAAAAATTGGAAAAATTTGTAGTATCTAAATTGCATAATTGGGAAAGATAATTTTAATGTGCTGTCAAGATGCAGAAAATTTCTGGAACATTTGCAATGCATGAAATTGTTCATAAGAAGACAATCATCTTCCATGAATCATTACTGGCATGCAGACAAATTGCTCAAGGGAACAGTATATATTCTGTGCACAAACATCACATGAGGAATTTACAGAAATGCATGTGCATGGCATTCCTCTACAGATATTAAACAAAAATAATGATTTTCCTATCTTGAGTGTGGCAGAGGATGTCTATATGCTGAGCAATCTCAAATGACCTCCCAAAGGAAAACATTTTCTTAAATGATGAAATAAAGGCCAAATAAAAATACATGAGTTGTTTAAGCTGAGTTCTCAATCTTCCTGTAAGTTATGCAAAGTAAGAAATAATAGGGCAATTCTCTGCTTGAAAGTCATTACATATTAAGTCAATATAACTTACCTATAATCCATAGTGTATTAACAGATAAACAGTGAAAACCAAAATAAATAAAATGACTATCAACAATGTAAATGCAGAGAAGCCCTATTGATTTGATGTGTAAATTATTGAAAATTTGATTTGATGTGTAAATTATTTTATTTACAAATATAAAGAGAGGCAAACATTTATGGATAGAAAGGAAACAGAATATACTACATCACAAGAATAAAAGTAAAACAGATTTTTTTAATTGGTGTTACAAATACATGAGACAGATGGACCAAGTACTCAACAACTGAAAAGATAAATTAGGTTTAGGTCACCAGCTTTGAAAACAATAATTTGAAAATAAAATTAATGCAAACAAGTATAACCTGAAATTGGTAGCTGGGATATTGAAAGTATTCAGGTAATGAGAACAAATCATATGAACAGAAATTTATCCCACTAATAATCAGGGCACAAAGAGAGTCTGCCAAGAATATAATGAAAAATACATAGATATAAGCACCATTGTGATCTTCCTAGAATGAGACTGAAGGAGCCATCTCAGGATAAGAGTAGGATCAGAAAATCAAAGAAACAGAGGCATCAGGATGTGTGCATCAATTCAATACCTACAACAAGCCTTTGAAATCTAATAAATGAATATACAATTTTAATTTATAATCCCCATGAGAAAAAAAATATAGATAAACTAGCTTATTCAAAAAAGCATTAAAATAAAATGTAGAGTAAGGTTCCAAGGGGTTGCTGAATCAGGAAAACTCCACTCCACGCCACAGCCTCCACTGGCTCCTACTCTTGGTCTGTGCTTGGTGTGTTTTGAATGCCCCCTACTGCCTAGCTCTTTCTCTGCACTTCGTGTTTTTTTGTCTAGGCTCACACACTGACTTTCCCTTATTCCATGTAAAGCATACAATTCACAGCTGTGTTCTCAGGAGCCACAGCTCAGCTGCAGGAGTAACTGGTTCTTGCATGAATAACTAGAGATTGACAATCTACTCCAGAGACATGGATCATAGTATGCATTTCCATGATGGCATGTTTCTCATTGAAACTGCAGTCTCTCACAGGGTCTGGCAAATCCAGTACCAGGAAAAACCAAATATTGTGATGGAGAATCAAGACACTGTGAAAGAGGAATATGATCTCTGAAGACTTCTCTAGTTATGGCCCTGAAACCAACAGCTAAACATGGGCCAGGAATGTGGGGACAAGAAGGAAAAGAAATGTGTACTGATGAATATCATTCAGCTCATCAAGGTCATGCTTTTTGGCAATCTCTGATACACTCACAGGGAGAAGTAACAAACAAACAGAAAAACTTATTCATCTTGGTAGGTTTCCCTGGAAATGGGTATGAGTTTGTGGCTGAACCAATATTTGTTAAGAGGCTACATGTATGACAGTTGGATACAATGAACCATCACAGGGGTGTCAGGAAAGGAGATTCAATTTTCCAGTCAAGGTCTGCAGGGAACCCTATGCCTAATGGTTTGTACCTGCATAAATTGCATGGAACATCAATGAATTCTTTGATAATTTTATCGACAGAATTCATGCCAGCCTGGACTGAGTGTGAGAATTTGACAGAGTCAGAATGAAGTAAATAAAGATTACAACCACAGAAAAATGGATGAAAGTTCTGGGGTGGAGGGAGCTCCTGGGTCCAAGAGATGAGGGCTGCTGCTCTGGCTTCAGAAAGGGCAGTCACATCTGGGGATTGTAGACAATGTGACCACCACCCTGCTGTTTGATGAGTGTGGGAACACTTCTTCAGGTTTTAAGGACAGTTTGGTTGCCAAACCAGGGTCAAGTAGAAAGTGGCCCACCCCTGGGTCAAGGAGAAAGGGCTGTTGCTCCAAAGCCAGCTGGGAAGACAGGTTACTGTTGGTCCTTGGAACTAATGGAATGGTGTCAGTGGGTTTTGGACTTGCTTTAGAAAGGTGACCCTCTGTTTCCCCACTGCATCAATGATGTCTATCCTATGCTTCTCTTACCATTGTTCTTTGGAAGCAGATGACTTATTTTCTAGATTTCAAAGTTACAAAGAAAGAGAAGATCGACTGTAATGGAGAATACATATCACTGATATATAAGGTATATTTCCATAGATTTCTTACTGAAATGGCATAAGAATTTTGTGGTATTAGGATGACATGAAGGGAATTTGCTAGTGGGAAGTTTGTGGCTTTTGGGGTTCTGCACTAATTTAAAAACAGGCCAAAGAATATTATGCAATGAATCATCACCTCACATATGTTTATGTCCTAACCCTCAATCCTGTGAATGTGAAGCCATTTGTAAGTAGGATCTTTGAGGATATTAGTTAAGAGGAGATCAGATTTCATTTATGTACACCTGAATTAAATCCTTAGTCTTATATGAATAGGATAACTATAAGGAGATAAATGTGGAAAGAGGTGCAGGTGGCTGAGCAGAGATAGAGGAAAAGATTCTGATGATTCTGATGGACAAGACACCATCACAACCTTAGAGACTGCAGAGGAAGACAATCCCTGCTGACACTTCGATTTCACATTTCTAGCATCAAGAATGTAAGACAATAAATTCCTATTGTCTCAGGCAACTGGTCTGTGATACTTTGTTTAAGGCAGCCCTGACTGCTAAGGTGGGAATTTTTTCATGTTTCTTAGCCATATATATTTCTTCTCTGGGAAAAAATGTCTTTTCGTATATTCTTGTCTATTTATAATTAGACAGTTAGTACTATTGTAGTTGAATTGTAGGATTTCTTTATATATGCTGGATATAATTTTGTTGTTTGCAAATATTTTCCAAATATTTTCTCACATTGATTTTGCTGCGTCTTCACCTTTTTGAAACAGTCTTTTTAAGCACAAATTTTGAGGATTTCCAAATTATCTATTTTTAGTTTTATTGCTTATGCTTTGAGTATAACTTCTAGGAAGCTAATACCTATTACTAGGTCTTGAAAATGTTTCCTTACATTATCTTTAGGAGTTTTATCATACTTTCTCTTATATTAAGGTCTTTGTTCAACTTTGAGTTAATTTCTTTTATATGGTATGAGTCAGGGTTCCTCTTCCATTCTTTTGCATATGAATATCTTGTTCTCCCAGCCCCATTTGTTGAAAAGGCTGTTCTGTCCCAGTTCAAAGGACTTGAGTCCTTATCAAAAATTAGTTGACCAAAGATCTGGGTGTCTATTTCCAAATTCTTGATTCAATTCCACTGATCAATATATCTATCTCTGTGCAAATGCCATGTTGTTATGACCACTGTGGCTTTACAGTAGGCTAAAAGTCAGGAAATGTAAGTCCTTCCACTTCATTCTTTTTTGAAAGGTGTTGCAATTCAAGGCCCGTTTCCCTTTCAAATATATTTGTTAACTAATTTTCCAAGTGTGCAAACTAGATTGTTGGAATTTGGAATGGAATTGCACAGAAAACGTGGAGCTATTTGGTTACAATTGAGGTCTTAATGATGCTTAGCCTCACTACACATGAACATGGAATATCTTTCCACCTCATTAGCTCCTATTTGATTTCTTTTAGTGAAGTTTTAAATTTTTCTTTGTAGAGTTCTTTTACATCCTTGGTTATGTTTATTCCTATGTTCTTGAATTTCTGTTTGTCATTTTGAATTGTAATGTTTTACTTGATTGCATCTTCAGTTAGTTCATTACTAGGATATAGGAACATTACTGATTTGGTGGCATTATCTGGTGTCCCACCACTCTGCTGAATTTGTCTGTTTGCTCAAGTATGTTTGTCATCCAAATGTAAGTTTATATCATTTGCAAATAATGGCAGTTTTACTTCTTCATTTCCAGTTTTGTTGTCCTTAATTTCTATACCTCACTGAATTACTCTGGCTAGAACTTCTAACACAATGTTGAATAATAGCAGTGACAAGGGACATCCTTGTCTCATTCTCAGTCTTAGGGAGAAGATTTTCAGTCTATCACTGTTTAGTACCATACTGGCTGCAAATTTTTCATTTATGTATTTTATCATATTGAGGAAGTTTCCTTCAATGTTATAATTCTTGGGGTTTGATTTGCCACTATTTTATGAGAATGTTTGCATCTCCATTCAATAGGGAGATTGACCTGTAGTTTTTCTTTCTTGTAGTAACTTTATCTGGTTTTAGTTTTAGAGTGATATTTACCTCATAAAATGAGTTATATAGTGTTCCTCTTTCTGCCATTTTTTGAAAAAGTATGAGCCAGAATGTGGCCAGTTCTTTGGAAAGTTTCCTAAGATATCCCTGTCAAGGCATCTGGTCCTGGGTATTTTTTTTGGTAGGAATTTTTTGACAAAAAGTTGGATCTCTTTGCTTCTGATTGGTATGTTGAATTTCTTTATTAGTCTTGTGTCTCATTTTTGGTCCTGTCTCTGGTCATTCTATCCATTAAATAGAGTGCTGTATTGAATGTCTGATCTTTATTGTAGAAATGATATTGCTTCCTTCAGTTTTGCCAACGTTTGTCTCATGTACTTAACTGCACTCTCTTTGGGTGCATAAACATATAAAATTGTTATTTCTTTTTACTGAATTGTCTCTTTTATTCAAAAATAGGGTCATCCATTGTCTTTTATGATATCTTTGAATTTTATGTCTATTTTGTCAGTTAATGGTATTGCTACCCATGCTTACTTTTGGCTGCAGCATGTGTGACTCTTTTTTTTCCCATTCTTTCATTTTCAAATGCTTTGTGTAACTGGCTCTAAGATGAGTCTCTTGTAAACACCATATTTAGGGATACTAGTTTTTAATCTATTATGCAAACCTTTATCTTTTAATTGAGGAGTTTAATCTATTCACATCCAATATTATTATGGTGAAAGCAGTTCTTGAAGCAACCATCTGATATTTTGTTTTTTCAAGGGTTACTGTGCAGTATTTTTATTCAACCACTTTATTTGAAAATCCAGTTATTGTATTAGCATAGTTCTTTTCTTGCACAGGTAAGTGAAGTCACCTAGATTTGCCATGACACCTGCTAAGGTGACCACAGCAACCATTTTTTTGAAAGCTATGTGTTTGGCAGTCCCATGTCATTTCGAGTTCTCACAGCCTATGAGTGTGCAACCATCTGCCAACAAGAGGAGGTGCAGTGGGAGAAGACGGTTGTGTTCCCATCTACCATATGCCCTGTGGCTCTCCTTGCCTTACCTGACACAGGTCAGGCCAGAGGGCACAGGGTGGAAGTAGGAGCAAGTTGATTGCAGATAAGGCACTGCAGTGGAAGAAGACCAGGACAGAGAACATTTGAGTGTTTGGTACAAAGGCAAACTGGAGTAGGAGGATGCATGTCACTTGAACAACACTAATAATGATTACAAGTCTAAGCAGAAATGCCTATTGTGTTCCAAAAATAAATATATTGATAGGATTATAATTTAACTTCTCAGTACCTTTTTGTGAACCCTTATCTCTCACCACCGTGATTGCAAAAGGATCACCTCTTCTGTTCTTGCCCCAAGTTGTCACATCTGTGTAATAAGGGAAGATCAACCCCTACCTGTTTAGACTCATGGACACCTGCCCATTCACATATTTTTGTTCAAGTTCTTTTTTTTTAATGAATCATGGTCTCAGAACACTATTCTTGGGAAATATTCATTTTGTCTGAATTTCATGTTACTGTCATATAGGGTTTCACTGTACTCAGGTTTTTATTCTCTAGCCTCTCTACTATGCCCATTATCAAAATTAGGAAAATTGAATAATCATGTTCACACATTGGTAGTTGTAAATATGATGGTACATTAAGATTTATGCAAAATTAATTTTAGGTCTTGGTAAATGTCTCATTGATAATGTGGATAGAGATCCTTAGATGAAATAAGAGAATGAAAAATACATCAGTGGTGGAATAAATAGAATCACTTTATTTTGTCCACAGAATATAAAACAAAATAATTCAAATAACCATCTGCAGAGGAACTGTTTCATATCTGTTCATAAGTTAAAATTGTCAGCCTAATTATGCAATCTCCTTTTCCAAATCTGTGTCTATGTGAGCATGTGACATGGTTCCAGCAGGGTGGAAGGAGAGATCATATCTCAGGGCATTTAAAGACCTGCAAATGACACTCTAGTAGAAATTCCAACCCTTCCCAGCCCCTCTTCATATCAACATATTGTCCTTGTGTTGCAGTCACCATGACCACAGGTGATTGTCATCAACAGGAGGATAAAGCTGCCATGCCAGATGTATCATAGTAGAAACATGTGAAGAGTTAATTTACAAGTATATGCCCCATTGGTTTAAACAAGTTTGGAACCCATCACATTTCCACTTCTTGTTCATGAGATCATAAACTTCCTCATTGTTTAAGCAGTATTTTTTGTCTTTTCTTTGCTTCATGCTGAAAGAGTCATAAATATTAATGAATAGGTTTGGAGGTATAACTTAAAAGATTTACAAATCAGAGGTCCAAGTGAGGATATGGTCAGCATAGGACAGGTACAAGACATCATTGAATCACAGGATTGTGCTCAGAAGGAAGATGACTTCTCAGGGACACCAGGGGGCTTGAGATGCTTTAAATGAAGGTTGACCTGTTCTGACATTTTGTAGATTATAAGCAGAATGGATATTTTTATCTGGGTAAAAGGAGACATGGGAGGTACATCATGAATACATTAGCAGAGAGGTAACGTAGCAGGATCATTTATCCCTAGAGAATAAGGGAATGGAATGTTCACTACAAACATGAGGAATATAAGTGGAAAGAAAGAACATGAAACTTCTGGAGAACAGGGGTATGGGAGGTATATCATTAATGTAGGGGCATGTGAGTGAGACAGAAGGAACTAAATCCCTAGGGAGGACTGGTTATGAGAAGTACATAAGTAGCATGGGGAAAACTCCATGAGGCAACATGGTCAGTCACCTTGGAAAGAGGGTAATATGAAGTATGTCACCATCAAGTAGAAAAAGGGATGAGAAGGTAGAACTAGACATTCCTTTAGAGCAGAGTGTATAGAAGTTATGCCATGTCACAGCAAGGGACAAGTGTGTGGGTCAATGCTGCAAGGTGAGCAAGACACAAACTGGGCACTGAAGTGACAAAATGCAATGTCAAAACGGGGACAATGGACAAAATTAGGAGCCAGTTTACAGGTTATGACATCATTAGGGGAAACTGCGAAAGAAGTGGTGATATAATATTAGATTCCAAGAAAGATCACTCTTTCATGGAACACTCCAGGAACACACCATAGACTATGAAGTTGTTGAATAATCATTTGGTTCATCATCGAGGAAAAATGAGGAAATGAACTCTTCCACTTCATTCTTCAGCATGGGGAAAGAGAATGTAATTTCCTTGGAGAAACTGGACAGGCATAATTTATAGTGATAGAATGAAAACTGAGCATAGATGTGAAGTGTATATGAAGAATGACAATCATCGGAATGTCTTCCAAAAAGTACAAATAAAGATTGTTGATTTTGGTGTCAGGGCAGAGTGTATTGGCTTGGGGTAAAGGAAACAGAGAGCATTGTGAATTATAGGATGCAGAAGCCTCTCTTAGGGGTATGCTGGCTCTGAAGATTGCCAAGAATATAGTTCCTTGGCAGTGGAATCATGTGTGATCATTTTTCAAAGCATTGTCCATATATTTTGTGGACATTACCATGTCCTTATTATTCATTAAAAAATTGTCCTGTGCTATGAAGACAGAGTTAATTTCACATCTAAGAGATACTTGGTGTAGGGAGGTAGGAGCAGTGATATCAAACAGACTTTAAAATATATGGATCTGTCTTGGAGACAGGAACTGTGTGGTCACAAGGATGTTCCAGCAACAGAAGTTCCATGAGGGTCAGGCAGTTCTCTGGTGGACCAGGATGAAATTGACCTTTGTGTATGTAATGAACTCATCAATTTTCCTACACTCTCTTTCAGATTTATACTTGGAACAAGGATGGGACATTACTAGCACCATATTCCTCTGGCAGACCCACAGCCATCCAATCAAGTACATCATATCTCAGTACACAAAGTCTTGTCCCACTAGTCAGTGGCTCATTGATCCCCCATGTTATGAGGAAACCAGAGGTTTCCCAAAATTAAACAGGGAAGAAAAATTGTGTCAGTTTATAAGTCCTCCTTTTCCCAAGGAAAAAGATATGGAGAAAAATGTAGAGAGTTTATCCAGTTGCATTTTGTGAAGTCATCATTCACAATTTAACATCATGCTTTTTTCTCTTCATAAGGTAATATATATTTTGTGTCAATGTGTGTGAATGATGGTGAAATTTCCTATATTCTAAGATTTATCCTAAAATATATGTCTTGGATTAGGTGATCAAAGTCAACACCAAGAGTAACGTCTACTTGACAACAAAAGGGAAGACTACTTCTGATGGAAAAGCAAAATGAGCCTGTTTTCTCAGAAAAGGCCACTCAGAAGAGAATTTTAAAGGCACCAAGTTTCCCAAACAGTGAAATCACAAAATGATTCATCATTACTTGATTTGTGTTCTTAACATTTTAGTGAATATATCTCCAAATTAGGTGAGACTCTGTTCAAATTCTGTATGCAAGCCTAAAGTTAATATGTGAGGATGTTTCCTCTTATTACAACAAACATTTTCCAATCTGGAGACTTCAGTGGAAGTAAGAGAACCATAAATCTAGAGAGAGGAAGCCCCAGTTACTGACAGGAAACCAACCTTCAGCGTCACATCTGCACCTGCACCTAGAGATGGACCCCGTGTTCTGTGGTTTCTGAATGTCCCCTTCAGGCCAGTCCCCTCTCAACACCCTGAAGGGAATGCTTGCTTCTGGCTTCCTGATGCCTCTTGCTCACTGAGTATTTCATACAGTAATTCAGGGCTGTAAACTGGGCTCTAGGGTACATGTATTTACAGATAAAATGGGTTCCTGGTTTCTTCCCAGATGGTGTATCAGCACTGTATTGAATCTCTACCTCTTAGTACCTACTTCAGTTTCTAAAACTCCAACACACTGAAGCTCCTTTCTGGGTGCCTGGCAGAACCAATCCACCCAGTAGTTACTGAATTTGAATCCAGAGCTGCACAAGAGAATGTAAGAGACACCACAGGCTGTAATAAATCTCACCCAGGTTCCACCAACTGCTCCTCACACTGGACACCTGTGAGCACAAAGACATCAAGTTCAGGGAAACTGTTGCAAATATCCAAATTTGTCTCAGTGCTCTGCATTCACATCCATTTATATGCTCAATATTGTATGTTCTCCAGAAAATGACTATTTTAAAAATTGTGGAATATAACCTATATAAAACAAAGTAATAACTTTCCAAGTGTAATTTAACAACTAGTTAGCAAATATCAAGAAATGTTATGGGTTATATTTTGACACTTTCTGTTATATCATTTTTGTGATATGTAGCATATATACATAATTTCAAACTACAATTTAACAAGTAGCTGTAGAGAAATATCAAACATTGCCATTGGTTACATTTCTACTGTCTCAGTTTCTTCACTCTAGCTATTCAAATATCTTCACAACAAAAAAAAAAAGAAAAAAAATTATGTAAAGATTAAGCATTGAAAATCCTTTTTTTAAAAAAATTTGCTATTGTCTGTTGCTACCCTTTCTTTTAATGTAATCATGTTCTTTCTCATCAGGGAAGTTTAGGCAGTGTCCATCTTAACTTTTTCATGTTGAAAATAGATTTCAACAATATGCAAAAAAGGAATGCATCTGGTTGATATACTTGAAGAGGCTCCTGCCACTGGTCTTGGGTACTTAGCTGGCATAGGAACACTCTGGAGGAGTTAAATTTCTGAAGAATAAACTTAGTGAGTGAACCTTTTATAGAATCAAATATAGGGGCATGGATATTCCTTAGGGTTTTCAGGACTCTGTTGACTTGAACTTATCATACTTGGCTATTTGGCATATCTATCTGAAGCTTGCATAGCAGTAACCACCAAGACAGTCTCTAAACTCTATTTGAAATCTCTTAGCCACTGAAACCTTATTTTGTAGACTTTCTCTTCCCCTCCTTTGATTAAAAAACGCATTCTCCCTTTAAAACAGCAATGAAAGCCCATCAAAAACTCCCTGGTGAATTGCCTGTGTTCTATCTCACTCACTAATTGTGTTGGTCTGGGAAATAATGCTGGGGCTGTCTCTCAGGGCTGCAGGGTCTGGTCAGGGATGTTTCTCTGCAACAGAGGGAGGGGCCCTATTTGCATTCTCTCATATAATTCAGTAAGTTCTGGTGCTAGTGGCCTTCAGAAAGGACAGAACAGATTTGAGTGACTTGAAGGACAAAAGTTGTAATGATAGCATTTGTGCAATCATGAATTCTTAATTTGTGATTTTTCTGGGTTACCAACATAGCAGCAGCTATCATTGCACTTCATTATTGTATATCCATAAGATATTTTTAATGTATGAGGTTTTTGGTTTCTCAGCATGCTCCCCAATGATAGAGATTAATTTATAGATAATAACAATAAACAAAATATAAATTAACAATTAGATAAAAACAATTAACAAAAGAATAAAAATAACAAAAGAGAGGGTGAGTAGTTGTATGTGGTAGTGGTTTTAATTTTCATTTACCTAATAATCTGTAGTAAATCTTAAAATGCTTATTACACATTTGCATATTTCTCCTGGCACAATGTCTAGTCATATATTTTGTAAGCTCTGATTAATATTAAACTATGAGTCTTCTGTATATATTCTCAACATAAGAACATTATTAGTTCTATGAATAGTGAATAATATTTTCCAACCTTTGGATTTATTTTAATTTTATTAATAATATCATTTGATACATAATTTGCATTATTTTTGACAAGGTCCTATTAAAAAGTGTATCTATCAAAGTGTAATTTAACAAGTTGTTGTATACAAATTTCCAAAGGTGTTATGAGTTAGAATACCACAATTTCAGTTATTTACTTATTGTGAAATATAATATATTTATGAAAAGGATAGCTTTGAAATGAGAATTTAACAAATAACTCAGAACAAACTTCAGAGGATGTTATAGGTTCAAGTTTAACCATTTCAACTCTTTACCTCTACCTATTCTAAAATCCCAGCATCTAAGAAAAAGAAAATTATATAGAGATCAGTATTCACAATCTTTTCCATTATGCCTGTTGCTGCTCCTTCCTCCAGTTTATGTCCTTCATGTAAGTCTAGGCAGTGACCACCCCTACTTGTTCATGTTGTAAAGGGGTGTTGACTTTATGAGAAAAGGGGACACATCTGGTTGATGTTATTGAAGAGGCTGTTTCCTCTGGGTTTTGGAAATTAGCTGGCATAGGAGTTCCTTGAACAATTTATATTTCTGTAGAATAAACTAAGTGAAACATTTATGGAGTCTCAGATAAGGATCTGCAAATTCTTTAAGGTTTTCAGGACTACTGTTGGCTTTGGCTTATCATATTATTGTCATTTGGCATATGTAGGTGAAGCTTACATAGGAGTAACCTCCAGGACAGCCTCATGGCTCCACTTGAATTCTCTTAGCCAATGAAACCTTATTTTCTTCCATTTCTTTCCCCGCTGTTGGTAAAAAAGGCATTTGCAATCCCTTGACACATGGGTCAGACTCATTCCTGGAATCCATGTCACATGTTGCCAGGAAGTCTCATTCTTCTGGAGGGTCCTGTCCCACATTGAAGGGAGAATGATGGATTTATTTGCAGGGTTAGGCTTATAGACAGAAATTTCACTTTGATCACAAAAAGGTTTTCTGGAGTTCATTCCTAGGTGTAATTATATGTGGGTGTAGCCTCCCTTTTGCAAGCCTCAAGAGGGAAGTGTTGACATATAAAGTAACCCTTTATAGATTTCACCCAAGCAAGCCTCAAGTTTGAAGAGTTGACTTATACAGTAAGGGGTACCTAAGTTTACATAGCATACGTTATGTCCACAATATATTTTCACAAACTGTGGTTTGTTTTTTCATGCTCTTAACATGATTGTTAACTAAGTGGAAAGTTTTTATTTACAACAAATTTGAATCTACCATTGAGTTGAAGGAAAAGAGAGGATATCAGGTATGAGAACTCTGTGGTGGACCAGCTTGTCCTCTCACCTCCCCCTCACTTGAACTCGCACAGCATGGAAGGATCACTGAACCAGCAGTTGGGATTCCTCTCACCTCCCAACCCGCACACAGATTACAGAATGAGACAGAGTCACATGACTTGGAGTACAAGGGGATAGGGGAGGACATTTCAAGTACCAAATAAATGAAGTATTAAGAGTCTGAGAAATCATAAGCAGGGAATGTTTTCAACCCTGGGCCTGAAAGCCCTTCTCCCAACCTTGGAGAACATAGTAAGTGATGTCCCAACATTAGCCTGGGGGATGGCTGAAATCTATGGCAGCTGTGAGAGTCCTCTTCTTCAGTGAGAGAGAGGGTCACAGCCCCACATTGAGTCAGACTTTGCCTAGGAAAGTGAGGGCAGAGGATCCTCACAGCTTAAGCCCTGATTCTTAAGACAGGGACTCCAGCCAGCATCAACCTGGCTGCAAGAGTTAATTTGAGCCCCAAAACACTGCCCCAGCCAGAGTCAGACAGGCTCCAAAGGTAATTCAGCCATACCAGGCCCATCTTAGCTGGGTCTCAAGAGGTTAATTCAGCATCACTTTGTCCAACAAAGCCTCAGATCCACCCTTCTGAGGATGATTATGTCACTGAACAGCATCATCAGCTGTATAGACTAGAAAGTACAAAGGAATTTAAAGACTTCTCACAACCTCTCAATATCTTATTGCAAGCCTTCTTGAGCTTGTTTCCACAACCTACAGAGAAGGTTTAAGATGACAGTTAAGGAGGACCCAATGTTTGATGCAATATCCTAAAAGAAACCAAGGGCTTGCTATGCAGCAGAAAATGGAGCAACACTGGGAGCCAGCAGACTCCTTTTAAAGATACAGTGGTGCCAAGCACCTATCCCCAAGAGGCTTGCTGCAGTGGGTGTCTGGATTTGGGTGAAGACTGAGAGTTGGAAGTAATCTGAGAACTGGACAGAGAGATTTATAAGCAGGGAAAGAACAAGAGTGTCAAAAGCCAAAAATTTCTGTTCAAACAGAAGCTGTGTTGGAGATCTAGAATAAGTTGAACTGAATGCCAAAGAACAGATAGTGACAAAAGTCAACTAACAAGAAAAACCTAGGTAAAATAATGAAAATGGCCTCTACAATGTACTAATGAAGGATACCAGAGGTCTAGATACCAACAAAAATTATGAGTCACATGAGGAAAAACAAATATATGGCCAAGTCAGAGGAACAAACTAACAATTTGAATGAGATTAATTTGTCAAAACAATGTGTTAAAGATGTTCAAAATCACAGGCTATCACCACAATGTTATCATACTGTGGACAGTGGATTGCATATCATGGATGATTGTATGATGTGTGAATGTATTTCAATAAAACTGAATTAAGGCAGTGTGAGCCTAGACACAATCTTCCCTTGCAGGTTGGCAGGAGTAGTATGGGCTTCAGGGGGCACCTAGGACCCACCAAGCAAATGAAGCCAGTGAAGGTAGGACCTGGAAAGGGGCTTCTTGGTGAAGTCAGGGGTTTTATCTCCTCTGCTACCTCTCATATGCACACAGGACACAGCTTTGTTTTTTGTAGCTCTAATTTCACACATACTCAAAATAGTCTATAAAGGCAGAAGTGGCATTCTCGGTTTCCAGTTGTGAATTATATTCAGTAAAGGAATATTTCTTCAATGACTTCTTTTTAACAAATTTTAACACAACACAGAGCAATGAGAAAGCTATTTCCTGAATGTGGGTGTAGTCCACACATCATTTTGAGGCATGCTTGGCTTCCCAGGATGTGTTGGAATGTGTGGACCAAGCACACATCTGTATGTCTGGCTTCCCTATGAGGATCATCATGCAAGGTCTACCTTCAGAAGCATGTGGCTTTGTGGACAGCATTAAGCATTTGCCATGTTTTTCATGCTGACCCACCTGTTGCTCTGAAAACAATAATTGGGAGTTTTATACAATATTTATACAAAATATTGGATTATTTTAGGAGAAAGTAATATACTAATAAATATTTGGCCCATGTGTGAAATAGCAAAAGAGTGTCTAAAATAAATATAAATGGTATCAGGAATTCACTTTGTATGAAAACAGTTTATATTGTGATACCGTCTTTTAACATTTATATACATATGTATGCATATGTAAAAACATATATATATTTTGAAAACCTGACTGTATTTCTGTGTCCATGTGTGTGAAACAAGGGTGGCTTTTACTGTATGGAATTCCCAAAGTGTCATAATTTATAGAGGTCATAAAATAAGTGTAGGGGCCTGTTCCTCAATCTCACATTTAACCCATTTTTAACAGAGATGGAGGGAGCAGAGTGAGGCACTTGTGTGATGCAGTCATGTCTCTACCAGGTTTTCCCACATGCTTGTTTTTCCCCTAAAGTCAGGGTCTCTACAGGATGGCATGTGTGTGCAATTTGGTGTAAGTATTCACAGAAAAGTGATAGAAGTGAGAGAAATAATGGTAAATGCAAGCTTTGTAACACCTTCAGGCAAATTTAGAAGGGGAGAAATATCTACAAATTACATTTGAATTCACATTATATATAATGCATATTTTTATATGTATATATTTATACACACACATAGTGAGTAACAAAATATGTTCAGTGGATACATCACAGCACTGGTTAGAAAAGATATAAAAGCAGTTCCCTCTGAGTGACATATATTGAAGCAAGAAGAGGGTACCCCAGGCAAGGCCAGGAAACTCCTCCCAGGCCCTCTCTGCACCTGCCCTGGGGACAGCCTCTATGTGACACCTGGTGGTAGAGAGAGTCCCCTGCAGCCCAGCCCCCTCCTGTGCCCTGCAGGGGAGGTTTGTGTCTGGGTTCACCCTGACTTCCCTTCACTGTGTATCTTGCACAGTAATATGTGAGTCTTCAGTTCTCAGGCTGCTCAGCTTTAAAGAAAACTAATTCTTGGAGGTTTCCCTGGTGATTCTGACTCTGAACTGAAATGTTGGGTTATAGTATGTGCTTCCACCCCTCCATATTCCACCAACCCAATCCAGCCCATTTCCTGGAGCCTGGTGGATCCATTGCACACCATAGGTGGTTAAAGAGAATCCAGAGACAGAACAGGTGATGGACAAGTTCTGTGAGGGCTTCACCAGGACTAGTCCTGACTCTTGTAGCTGCTCCAGGGACAGGAAACCTGAGGGAATTCAGAACCACAATGAGTCATGTGTTAGATGCATCATCTTCATTATGCATATCATAAATTGAGACAAAGTACTAAAACATTTTAAATAGTAGAATACATTGTACACTAACAGAGAACAAAAAAGAGATAAATGACCTAGGAATGCTATGCACCCCCCTCCTCATACTTGAGACCTGTCCCAAGCCCCTGTTCAAGGCAGGCTTTTTAATCAGCACTGCAAGTGTGAATAGCAAAAATGCAACTTGTTCTTTAAAGTCCAATAAGTGAGGGCCTCATAGAAGAAGGTTAACTTCCCTTGGGAACTGTTCCTAGGCCAGGAGATGAAGCCCAAGACCCTGACAAGGAGCCCCTCCCCAGCCTTCCTCTACATCTGCCATGGGGTGACCCTGCATTAACCCCCTATGCCCTCCCTCCAGGCCTGACAGTGCTTCCTCTTGCTCAATATTCAGAGCGTGCAAATAACGGGTGTCCTGGGATCCAGGGATGTTCAGGGACAAAGCCCACTAGGTCTGAGACAGAAGTGAATAATAGAACTGTCTAGGAGTTACACAATATATCTCAAATCATGTCTTGATATTTATTTTAATTTATGATGTTGATCTTCTTGTAGGAATTAGACTTAATTAATAAGAAGAAACTGATGTGCCATAATTTTTAAAGCTGAGTTTTTTCCCCCAGAATTTCTTAGGATGTTTTGAATCCTTCATTTTACAGAGTATCTGGGCTGAACCATGGGTGGAGTTGGAGTAGAGGGGAGGGAGATGCCCTGGAGAGCTCTTTGACAATTGCTGCAGTCTCTAGTGCCTTTACTTTCATAGATCTCTTTTTACTCTCAATGAGCCAAAAGTACAGATAAATATACAGCTCAGTAAATGAATAAAAGCTTTTCAAGGTTGTATTTTCCACAAGGTCAGAAATCAGAATTTGGTCCTAATCTCCAGGAGTCCCCACGTGCCTCATGTCCATCACAGCCCCTCCTCTCTGGAGCTGCAGCCACATGCTTCGTGTTTTATGTTTCAACCCCCATTATGCATCTGTAGACACGAAAGTTCTGAATTTCTTTATTTTTTCTGACTTTTGAGGATATTTAATCTCCATGTGCACAGTCCTAACTTTTCAGTAAATCCTGCCTGTTTTCAAAATGCCTAGGATCTTATCCAGATTTATTAATAACAACAGATATTGTAAATTACCTCCATGTCAGACACTGTGTCAAGCATGAATTAATCCTTAACACAAACTCACACTCATCCTCAAGATATGACAAATTCATCAATTCCTACTTATCTTTTGTCTGCATTTCCCACTTCTAAGGAAGCATAGGGTTGGCTTCAAGTTTTTTGAGTTTGTCTTCTTGATTGGATTTCAAATTGCGCACCATAGGTGGTTAAAGAGAATCCAGAGACAGAGCAGGTGATGGACAAGTTCTGTGAGGGATTCACCAGGACTAGTCCTGACTCTTGTAGCTGCTCCAGGGACAGGAAACCTGAGGGAATTCAGAACCACAATGAGTCATGTGTTTAGATGCATCATCTTCAATCTCACTCTAAAGAGATCTAATTGTCCACCTCTATTTGTCCAGTTCTATTCATCTGTCCAGCAGTAGCTATTATAAAATCCCCAAATCTCAGTGGAATACAAATAAAAAATGAAAGGACAATAGCTTTACCACCTTTGAGTTTAAATGCTCTGGAGGAGAGTCTTAGTAAGGAGTGAATATCTGGTTCTTCCCAATACTCAGAAACCCAGACACTCACAGCATTGTAACACAGCATCCTCAACAGGAGAAAAGAAGTGTAGGTGCAGCATGGGAGAGAACGTAGGGTTCCATGTGGGCTGTACATACTTTGTTAGACCTGCAAGCAGCATAGTTTGTAGCTGAGCAATTTCCATTTTGCATAGTAGATCATATGACTCACCCTGATAGTATTATCAGGGGCTGGAATATATCTTACCTGGGATCCCAAGAGAAAGGGAAACAGGTTTGTGTGTGAACAGGATGGCTCTACACACTAAGCTGGAGTCACCCCCCCAGCCCCACAATCTCTCTCACTCATATACAGAAACACAAACAAACATAGACAGTATCTGTTTTCTTTTGGGAATTACTAACCAGAGGTTTGAAAATGTCTCTCATATGACATTGTGCTTAAGGGTAAGGGGTTTGGGCACTGAGATGTCCAGTGTTCAGTACAGAGGGCTGCACTTTCTTTGTGCAAATCATCTTCAGTTGAGTATGGAATGTAGAACAACATAAGAGGAAGTTTCCTGTGAAATTGAGTAATAAAAAAGCACTGCTTGTGGCTAATACACAAAAAGACTTTTGAAAAACTTGCAGGCAGTGCAACCATCCAAAACCTGACAAACATGAGAGAGTTTGCAGGTCATAGCTGGCCATATTTGCTGTGAACTTCAGGTGCAGGTGTTCAGGAGGAAGGGGAAGATGGGGTGGGGAGAGCAGCTAGAAACATGGAGCCCATTTGCAAAGCAGACCACAATATTATGGTAACAGGATTGGCAGAAGAGCCCTCCTGGCTCTGGGGAAAGGAAGAGATGGCCAAGCATGGAGCCAAGGGGGTGCTTCCTTGGCAGAGGGGGGGAGAAAAGTCCTGTGGGGGGAACAGCAGGCAGCCAGAACTAGGGGTCAATACAACCCTCATGCTTCCAGGCACCAAAACAGGTGGTGACATGACATAGAGGGCAGGGACAGTGGCCATGACCAGGCACTGGTGTGGGACATGGAGGGGAGGGGAGCTCAGGTGTGCATACTCAGGACAGAGAGGAAAGGACACCAGCCTGGACTCTCCAGAGGTGGTTCTGTAGGAGCAGGCTCAGAAGGGAGGTCTCACAGCCTTGTGCCTGGGTGTCAATCAATACATCAGAGAAAATTAATAGATTCTTCCCCAACTGACAGAAATCACAGGATCACAGAATCAGAAAGGAAATGCAGGAGATCCTGGAGATGAAGTTCTGGATCATGGCAGTAGCCCCTCCTCTCTCACCCTGACCCTGCCTCTCCTCAGTCACATGTAGCTTGGAAGAGGGAAGGGCCTCAGAACAGTTATTAGCATCCTTGTGGAGTTGGGTGACAATGATGTCATTTGGGAAAATATGATTTCTTGTTGTGATTATGCTGTAGTAAAATTTTAGTACATGTGATCTTTCATGTATACATATGTACAGAATCTATGGCAAGGGGATACCATTCAAACCTCCACTTTGCAAATGTAAATTTCAACAGAATTGAAGACAGGGTGGACAATACATCCAAAGGCACATGTCTGTGAGAGTAAGCCTGGTGTCTGGCCCATGCTGCTCATTCATGGACCCCAGTTTGCCCTTCATCCAGTTTTGGACCAGAGTGGGGCATGTCTGCTGAGATTTGCAAAATCCCTCATTGTGTAATGAGGACATTTCATGATTTTGATGAAACCTCTTGTTTACATAAAGAATGCAAAGAAGACCAGCATTCATGCAGATGTACATAAGGGAGTCTCTGGAATTTCATAGGTTTTTCTCTCTGTATCTTTCCATCCTGTTGATTTATACATTTGTATACATGTAGCAGCATTATTAATCTATAATTCACATATGATGTTCTTCATTTATATAAGTTTATAATTTGTGCACACTGTTAGCATCATTTCAACATAAAGAATTCCAAAAGTATTTAACTGTCCTTCTATATTTCCTAACTCTTGCCACTTCCCTTCTCTCCAGCCCATGATTGTTCTTCTTTTTATAAGACTTAAAGAATCAAAAATCATATATCAAAATGTTCACACCTAGTCATATAATTCAATATTTTAAATTATATTCACAAAGAACAGCCAACAACACCAGAGCCAAAATTAAAGTTTTCATCACTTCTAACATGAACCACATAATCTCTCTGTATCATCTTTCTATCCTTCCTTCTCCCATCTTGCCCTAGTTAACACATAAGGAACTTTATCTCTTTATAGATTTCAATATGCTTGCCATTCTTATGAAAAAAATTACACAACGTATGGTCATTCTTGACAGGCATATTTAAGATTCATAATATATCCAGGATTCATCCTTCAATGTATTAATACTTCATTTTTTAAAATAAATTATTTTACATTTTCCCAGGTTAATCACTTTCATGCATACAATTGAGGTATATTTACTAAATCTCAATTTCTTGGTAAAATCACCACCAAATATCAGCATATGTTTTTCATTATCTGGAATCAAATTCTGTGTTAATTAAGAACATAATCTCCATTTGCTCATGAATCAGATCACCACTTATTTACTTACTGTATCTATGATTTGCTTACTTTAGGCATTTCATGCAGTTGAAATTACACAATATTTTTCTTGTATATTGGCCTAATTTTTCAAAATTCATTTCAAGGTTCATTCATGTTTAGCATATATCAGAACTTCTTCCCTTTTAGAAGTGAATAAGGATCCATTGTGTATATATCTCACAGTTTCTTTATCCATTCATCTGTTGATGGACACAGGAATGTATTCTATATTTTGGGTATTGTGATTAACTCTACTTTGAACACTGGTGTGAAAATATATGTTTGAATCTCTGTTTTCAACATTTGGGATATATATCTATAGAAGTAGCTTAGCAGGGTTGTATCATAACTTTTTGATTAATCATTTGAATATGTGCAAATCAGGTCATGAATATTTGGCTCTCTGTTTTCCTTGAATAGATTTAGCAATTTTCCTGGTTTATTTATGGCTGTGAAACATTGAGTTAATTCTGTGTATAATGCAAAGCAAAGGAAAAAATTCCTATGCATCTATAAGTTTATCCAGTTTTTCCAGCAATATTTGTTGAAAAGCATATTTTCATCCATTGAATGTTTTTGGCACCAGTGTCAAAATAGTGGATCATAGGTAAGTGGATTCATTTCTGAACTCTGAACTCCATTTAATTGATCTGTATGTCTATCCTTATTTCAGCTACTCATTTCCTTAAAAAAATCTTCTGGTTGTAATAAATTTGACATTGGCAAGTGTAAAACCTCCTATTATATCTTTCATTTATATTATCTTTTGACTATCACTGCTCCCTCATAACATCTGATTTGTAGGATCAATTCCTTGTTTGTATAAAAAAATCAGCAGAAAATATTGTAAAAATTCTGTTGAAATGGTAGATCGCTTTGGGTGTAGTATCATTTTATTGTTAAGTATTCTGTTAAATTAACATGAAATATGTTTCCATTCAAGTCATGCCAAAATTAATGCATCAATGTACTATAGATATCAGATTATAAATTAAGTACATTTTATTAAATTTATTCCTAAGTATATATCATTTTATTCCTTGATGCTCTTTTAAATACTTATTTTAATTTTGGAAGTTTTCTTTGCCAGTGGATAGAAATACAACCAATTTTTGTACATTAATCTTGATTTCTGAAAACCTGCTGTACTTAATTACTATTTCAAACAGATATTTGTGGAATCCTGTGGATTTTCTAAATGTGAGATTATATACACTTTGAAATAAGATCATGTTAGTTCTTACTTGCAATCTGTATTCATCTTATTTCTTTTTCCTCCCTAATTACACCGGCTATAATCTTTAGTACAATGTTAAATACAAGTGGCTACAACTGAATCCTTCTCTTGTTGATCTTTGGGAAAAAAACATATCAGCATTAAGAATGATGTTAGCTGTCAGTTGGTTTGTAAATACCCTTTAATGGGTTGAGAAAGTTTCCTTGATTCAAACATTGTTGAGAGCTTTTCTCATAAAAGGATCCTGGATTTAATGGTATTTTACTGTCTAATGAGATGTTCAGGTGATTTTACTTTTTGTTCTTTTGATTTAAAGTATTATGTTGATTGATGTGTGATAAATCAACCTTACATCCTGGGATAAATAGCATTTGTCAATAGCACATAATTATTGTATATGGTACTGAACTTTTCCATCTTGTGTTTTGTTGAGGGTTTGGTCTCATATTCATAGGGAGATATTAGTTTGTTGTTTCCTTTGTTCAGATGAATTTTTCTGGTTTTACTGTCACCAAATATGGGTCATAAAGAATAAGTCGGGAAGTGCTCACAGCGTTCATTTCTCTTCTATTTTTGCAACAGTTTGTAAAGAATTGTGATTAATTCTTCTTTAATGATAGGTAGACTACTGATGTGAAACTGTATTCACCTTTGCTTTCTTTCTGGGTAGTTGGGATTACTGGTATAATCTCCTTGCATATAATATGCTATCTCTAATCAGATTGATTAATTTGGATTCAGTTTTATTATTTTGTATATATCTAGGAATTTTTCCATTTCATCTAATCTTTCAAATTTTTCATAAAATTATTTAAAGTGTTCTTTGTGATTGTAATTATTGCTATAATGTTGGCAGGAATCCCACCCCCTAACTAGTCATTCTAATAATTCTGATAATACTGTTATTTAGAATCTGTATATGAATATGTCTAGTTATTTATTTTAATTTCACTTTTGAGACATTTCATATGCAGAATTTACATTTGGTACTCTTAAAATATCTACTTCTTTATTTATATTAATTATTGTTACAGTGCTATTATTATATCTTCCTTTACTTTAATCAAGATTTCCTTTAGATTTGTGGAAACATTTATAATTTTTCCACATTGTAAATATAATGTTTCCACAATATAAACATAATGAGAGTTTGACACAAATGTTCCAATGTATCTAGCACATGTTCCCTGTGAAATCTGCCTTATAAAATAGTTTATTAGAAGTATCCTGTGGTGATATTTTTTCATGTCTGTATTGCAGCCTCACACCATTTTCTACCAATGTCCCATCTATCACTGGAAATAAATTCATTAATGCCTTTAAAACTAATCGGATTAAACAATGGACTTCTAAGGACTCCTGAATTAATCTGGAAAACCCATCCTCAGGATTCGGTTCCTCTAAGAGTACTGCTGTTATAAATTTTGTTTTAGTCAGGTTTCTCCAAAGTGACAAGACCAACAGGATATCTCCATGTATGTATGCAAAAGATATGTGTGTGTGTGTGTGTGTGTGTGTGTGTGTGTGTGTGTGTGTGTGTGTGTGTATGTAATATATGATTTATTTTAAGGAATAGACTCACAGAATTGTCATAATTATTATTGTTGGAATTCCATACGGCAGTCAGAAGGTTAGAAATTCTGGTAAGAGTTTATGTTGAAGTCTTGAGTGTAAAATCCAAATAGAGGAGACCAGCAAGATTCCACCTCAGAGAGTAGTAGAAAGTGAGTCTTGCTCTATGGCCGCACTGACTGGGTGATGCCCACCCTCATGACTGGGGTCAATCACCTCTATTTAAAGTCACATAATTGTCTATGAAAATCAAACTACAAAATAACTGGGCTGAAGAGACCAACAGGGACTAAAAGAGAAGTGCTGCTTCCCCAGCTTTTGGAAAGGGCAGGCCCATCATGGTGTTCAGACAGAGTGGGACTTTAACCCTGGTGACTGTCGCCCATGTGGTCCCAACATTGATAGTCATAGAGAGTGGGAACACTTCCTTAAGTTTCAGTTAAGTCTTGGTTGCCACCAAAGAGTTCAGGGAGAAGTCCGTCACGCGCCCCTCACCGGTCCAGCCAGGGTCTTTGTGACGCGGTGGCGATGGCCACAGACACAAAGGGAACGCGAGGAGGCGAGCAAGGGGCTAGGCCTGCCCGGACCGCCCGCCTGCCTCGCGACCCCCGCCCCCAGCGCTCGCGCTCGCTCCCAGCCTCGGTCTCCCCCACGCGGGCACGCTCCCTGGCGCGCCCGCGCCCCTCTCACGCGCGCGGACCCCTGACTCGGTTCTGGGCCTGGGCCTGGTCGGGGATGCGGGCGCCGGCGCGGGGGGGATGCTGAGAGGCCGCTCCAGGGGGCAGCGGGGCAGCTGCTAGTTGCCGCTGCGGCGGCGCGGGGCTACCGGCGCAAGGTGGCTGCCCCGGGCCCACGCCCCTTCCCCGCGCTTCCAGGGCGCCAGCAGCCGCAGCCGCTAAGGCGCAGCTCCAGCTGCCCGTCGCGCCCCCGCTCGCCGTCTGCTGCTACACGTCAGTGCTTCTGCTCTTCACCTTCTCTCTGCCCGAGACCCGCGCGTCCAACCAGCCCCCGGGAGGCGGCGGCGGCGGCGGGGACTGTCCCAGCGGTAAACGCAAGAGCATCAACTGCTCAGAATTAAATGTGAGGGAGTCTGATGTAAGAGTTTGATGAATCATCAGGTAAATACGGAGGAGCCTGTAAAGAAGATGGAGCTGGTTTGAATTGCATGCCAATTTCAGTGCCATAGAAATTACATTCCCATCTGTGGATCAAATGGGGACACTTATCAAAATGAATGTTTTCTCAGAAGGGGTGCTTGTAAGCAGCAGAAAGAGATAACAGGACTAACGACAGGACCGTGCTACTTCAATAATGGCTCTGGATCTGGAGAAGGAGAAGAAGATGGATCAGGGACAGAAGTTCACAGAAAACACTCCAAAAGTGGACCTTGCAAATACAAAGCCGAGTATGATGATGATGCAGAAAATGTTGGGTGTGTATGTAATATAGATTGCAGTGGATACAGTTTTAATCCTATGGGTGCTTCTAATGGGAGCTCCTATAACAATCCCTGTTTTGCGCAGGAAGCGTCTTGTATAAAGCAAGAACAAATTGATATAAGGCATCTTGGCCATTGTACAGACACTAGTTTGTTGGGAAAGAAAGAGGATGGACTACAGTATCGACCAGACATGAAAGATGCTAGTGATCAAAGAGAAGTTGTTTATATGGGAAACCACATCTTACCCTGAAAAACTCAATGGTTACTGCATCCATGGAAAATGTGAATCACCTATTCCACTCACAAGGCTTCTTGTAGATGTGAATCGGGCTTCACTGGACAGCACTGTGAATAGAGAGACTAGTATTCTCTATGTAGTGCCCAGTAGGCAAATGCTCACTCGTTCTTATGGCAGCAATTATTGGAGCTGTACAGATTGCCATCATAGTGGCCATTGTCATGTGCATAACCAGAAAATGCCCTAAGAACAAGAGAGGACATCAACAGAAGCAAAACCTAGGTCATTTTACTTCAGACACGTCATCCAGAATGGTTTAAACTGATG
This sequence comes from Choloepus didactylus, assembly GCF_015220235.1. Taxonomy (NCBI): domain Eukaryota; kingdom Metazoa; phylum Chordata; class Mammalia; order Pilosa; family Megalonychidae; genus Choloepus; species Choloepus didactylus. The sequence goes on along the minus strand of NC_051325.1, from coordinate 2,839,363 downwards.
GCTTTTATACATACACTGACTGTATAATGTACATTTATTATGTCTTTTTTTAAACAATGGAAATATTTATTTCAGAGGCCTTATTTTTGGACATTTTTAGTGTAATAGCACTGTTGGCTCATATTTAGAAATACTCAATGACAACAGTTTTTGACTCTAATAGTCTTTGATTTATGGTTTTAAATACAGAAATTGATTTCACGAATTTGTAACACATGGTAGTTCTAAGACTTGTCCTTTTCCCCTGGAATGTAATATTTTTGCAAAGATGGACCACTTCACAAATGGTCAAGTCATACCCAGTGTTTCCACAATGACCACAGCAAATGACAAAGCATGAACTCCAAAGGTAAAGATGTTTACAGATTACTTTTCTTACAAAAAATAAATTTAGAAGACACTTTATTTTTTAAAAATTTTTATTTTGAAATAAATTCAAACTTACAGTAACAGTTGCAAAAATAATACAAACCCCATACACAGAACTCCAGCATACCCCAACCCCCCTCCACTGATACCCCAAACTACCAACTTTAATATTTTGTCACTTTACCATTTCTTTCTTCCCCTCCCTCCCTCCCTAACATACATCATCTATTGCTCTGTCTTCTGAACATATGAGAGCAAATTGCACACATCCTTGAACAAATAATATATTTCACATATACATTTCCTATGAACAAGAATACTCATTAATGTAATCACATTGTGTAGTTAAGAAGTTCAAGAAATTTAACACTGATATAAAGCTTACATTCTGCATTTCATTTTTTTATGTCCCAATTGTGTCCTTTTGAGACTTTTATCCTCTATTCTTAGATCACATCCAGGATAATCTATGGCATTTAATTGTCATTATCTATTTAGACTGTCCTTTTTTTTTCAATTGTGGAAACATATACAGCATAAATCTTCCCATTCTAACCCCTCCCAAGCATTCCACTTAGTGTGATTAATCACATTCACAATGTTGCAATGCTATCACCTCCTCACCATCCATTACTAGAAATTTCTCTTCACCCCAAACAGAAACCCTACACTCATTTCTTATTAACTCCCCATTGCCCCTTTCCCCACATCTCATAACCCATACTCTTCATCTCTATGATCATATTCTCTGATACTTTCTTTGTGTTTACTGTAGGGCTTAAATTTAACATCTTTAGCCTATAACAATCTTGTTATCTTTGATACCAACTTAACGTCAATAGGACACATAAACTATATTCCTACACTCCTCCATTCCCCCACCTTTATGTAGTTCTTGTCAAAAATTTCATGTTTTACATTGAGTCCGAAACCACTGATTTATCATTACACTTTATGTATTTTAGATCCCATAGGAAGTAAATAGAGGAGTTACAAATAAAAAATACAGTAGTATTGGTGTTTATATTTATCATGTGATCTTTACTGGAAATCTTTATTTCTTCGTGTGGTTTAAGTCAATTGTTTAGTGTCCCTTCCTTTCAGCCTGCACAATTCCCTTTAGTATTTCTTATAGGACTGATCTACTGGTGATGAAGTCCCTCAGCTTTTGATTATCCAGGAATGTTTTCACTTCCCCCTCATTTTTAACCTCCAAGTGTTTGTGAATTTTCTAAGTCTCTGATGATTATTGACTTCTATTTGTATTCCATTGTGGTCAGAGAATGTGCTTTGAATAATTTCATTTTTAATTTAATTTACTGAGACTTGTTTTATGTCCCAGCCTATGGTCTACTCTGGAGAAAGTTCTGTGATCACTAGAGAAGAATGTGTATCCTAGTGATTTGGGATGTAATGTTCTATGTATGTCTGTTAAACTTCTCTCTATCTTTCTCTCTCCTTTGTTACTCTGTCAGTAGGGCTCTCTTTAGTATTTGAAGTAGGGCAGATTTTATTAACAAAATCTCTGAGCATTTGTTTGTCTGTGAAAAATTTAAGCTCCATGTTGGCTGCTGAGTAGTCACAAACTAGTCTTATATTGTTTCCTTTGTATGTGGTGAATTCCTTTACTCTTGATGCTTTCAGAACTTGCTCCTTCTCTTCAGTATTTGACAGTCTGAGCAGAATATGCCTTGGAGTCAGTTTATTTGGATTTATTCTATTTGGAGATCACTGGGCATTTATGTGTTGTGTATTTATATTGTGTAGAAGGTTTGGGAAGTTTTCCCCAACAATTTCTTTGAATACTCTTTCTAGACCTTTACCTTTCTCTTCCCCTTCTGGGACACCAATGAGTCTTATATTGGGATGTTTTATTTTATCTATCATCTCTGAGATCCATTTAAATTTTTTTTAATTTTTTCCCCATTCTCTCTTTTGTTCTTTCATTTTCTGTTCTGTGGTTCTCGAGGTCACTGAGTCATTGTTCAGCTTCCTCTAGGCTTGTACTATGAGTATCAAGAATCTTTTTAATTTGGTCAACAGTTTCTTTTATTTCCATAAGATCTTCTATTTTTTTATTTACTCTTGCAATTTCTTCTTTGTGCTCTTCTAGGGTTTTCTTCACGTACTTTATATCCTGTGCCATGCTCTTCTTCATGTCCTTTATATCCAGTGCCGCCTCTCATTGTTTGTCTTTAGTTCTTTGATTAATTGCTCCAAGTACTGTGTCTCCTCTGATCTTTTGATTTGGGTATTTGGGTTTGGGTTATCCATATCATCTCATTTTTTTCATATGGTTTAAAATTTTCTGTTGTTTTGGGTCTCTTGGCATTTGCTTTATTTGATAGGGTTCTTTTAGGATATGAAGGATTATTCAGACACAAGTCTCTAATTTGTCAGATCTACAGCTTGGTGGTGTACACTTTCTCTAACTAAACAGCAGATGGCATCTGTGAGTCACCTATTCCCTCCAAGTCAGTTCTCCCCAAATTTGTCTTTGTGGTGTGTGAGGGTCTGGTTCTTGCGGGGCCCAATTGGTGCACCAAGTTTGGGTGTATTGTTGGTCCTGTCAGGCCTGAATGTGGGGCATATGTCTGAGTGGTTAGGGAGGCAGGGCAGCTTTAATAATCAAACCTCCCTGGTGTTCCAGGAGATTTAAGGCTGTTGCAAGAATCTGGCCACAGGTTGTCTCCATTGCTGACCCATAAGTCCTTGGTATTGGTGTAGCATCCCTGGGTTTTCCATGTGGGTTCCTCTTCCCAGTCATGCTTAGGGAAGGCTGTGCTATGCCATGAGTGTGCACTGTCCCTCAAGGGAAGCCCTGGGTTGCTGAGCCATGCAGGGTCATTCCCAACCTGCTGTAAAGATGGCTGAATTGGGCATGTTAATTTCCCCCCTTTTAATGCAACTCTTCCTTCCCAACTCTGGGACAATTAGCTGTGGGTTCATGAAAGTCTATTGTCCATACTCAATATTGTAGTTTCTGCAGGGTGTTGCTGGAAACCTTTCTCATCACACTGGGTCCCTTGGTGTGGCTCTGGGCTGTGTCTCTGGAGCTGGGCAGCAGTGTTCCCAGCCTACCAGGAAGATGGCTGCAAGGGGCATGGTTTTTTCCCCTTTGGCTCTCCTCTGCCCTCCTCACTCTGAGACAACTAGCAGTGGGTTTGTGAGAGGCTATCTTCCATGCCAGATATTGAGGCATTCACACAGCCCTTTCCCTCTGTGCTTCACTGTGTGGTTCTCGCTGCCATACCTGCAGCTGCTTTTGGTTTTTTTTTAAAAAGTACTAGTCCATCTCCAAATGCCAACTCATGGTTTCCCTACACTGCAGCATGGCTGCTGGACATTCAGCCAACTTAATCACTCATTTCAGAGCAGAGACTCCCGGTTTCACCAAGTGCATGGTCCCTGCGGATTTAGTGAACCTTGTCCAGGAAGTGCATCACTGGAACTGGTGTTCTGGGTCACTTTCTGGCATCTATGTAGTATTTTTTATGGAGGTGTTTTTTTTTTTTGCCCTGCCTCTCCTAGCTGCCATCTTAGTTTCTTTCTGATACTGTGTTTAAAAGGATATTTAAATATTTTTTAGAATTAGTAGCTGAATTTTTAGACACTGCCAAGTACATGAACTGTAAAGCTGTGTGTATTACATGCAAGATATCTGTAAGATGTATGGACAGGAATCTGATGATTCCTCTCTTTAAAAAAAAACAATTCTAACAATTTGGAAAAGCATCTGGCAGTAATGATGGAAAAGATTGCTGGAAAGCAGGTTTAGATGTTGTGAAAATAGATTATTTGACAAACAGATTGGAAAAAAGCCCACTCAGTTAAACTACTTTAATATGCATTCATTTGTAAAGAAATTATTTGTTTTAACATAAACAAATTGCATCAATGTTTGTGAATAAAATGCAAAAAATGACTGTTAATGATTGGTGCTCTTAAAATGAGCTTAAAAATTATGCAAGACCTCTATCCAAATTTGTCTGGTAGTTGTAGCTATACTAATAGATTGTTGGTGCTTAAAGATCTGACATGTGAGTAGAATGTATTCAGCTGTTTAACATGTAGTTTAGATATTCAAAAGTATGCATGTAGAATTTAAAAATATGTTCAAAATTAAATATTAATTTTAATATTTGGTTTGGAGAAGCATGTTAAAATATAATGATTGCACTATAAAAAAAGAAAAATAAAGAGTTCATGGAGAAAGTGGCCACCATGCAAGTGTGTGGATAGTGTGGTGCTGCTGCTCCAACTGGAAAGGAGGACAAACCATCCAGCCACACGTTACTCTCAAGCCTTGCAATCTAGCAGAATGTGTCTCTTTTTTTTGATTTGTACATGCTTAGGAACTATGAACTCTTTTTTTGCCTTCAAATTACTTCACTCTGCATGGGAGATGTCTTTTACATACTTTTGCCACCCCTGTATTTTGGAAGCATGTGTCATCTTTTCTAGGTTTCCCAGTTCCCTTGATAGAAAATGCCCATACATGATGTATATGGGACTTTTACATAGATTTGTTACTGAAATGGCATAAGGTAGTTGGGATGTTGTAATGGTGTGAGAGTAATTCATACATGGGAAGGACCAGGCTTTTAGTGTCCAGAGGCCACATGGTTATGTATTAAGTCATGACCCCTGAAGATAATACATTCATGTTCTAACCTCCAGTCCTATGACTGTGAAGGCATTTGTAAATAGGATCTTTGAAGATATTGTAACTTAAGATGAGGGAAAACTGGATTAGTCCACACCTATATACTGCCCTAATCATATATTAATAGAATCCTTATGAGGAGAGGTATTTGGAAAGAGTTACAGATTACTGAGGCAAATACAGTTAGATAGAAGGGTGCCATGTGACAAAGGAAGAGACTAATTGTGGCAAAACCTGTCAGATTGTTCAAATTATAATGAGTTAAAGAGACAATAAATCTTGAATGACCAGGAGACGTGCACTGTACTGAACCTTTTCAGTTTTCCCATGAAGAAGAATATACATGTCATATCTGAAGGGAGCTGGGAGCAGCACATTTCAAGATGTTTCTCAGGGAGGGTTCCTAATGAAATCACTCAGGAGATGAGCTGTACAGGATTGTGTAGATGATGGTGACATCTAGGGGATGGTGTGGGTAGCACAGGCTGCTTTGACTGTGGCCTTCAGTTACTTTTCTGTCCTACCAAGAGTTTGTGCAGTGAAAATATTCCAAATAGCCTTCCAAATAACAAAAAACAAAACACTTTGTTCTGTGAAAAGAATGGGAACACAAGGACACAGAGGTGAGAAGATTGATGTTGTCTTATGACCCTGATGATGTGGAGGGTTTTCTTGACAATGAAATCATGGATTCCATCTGGAATCTCCTTTGCAGCCTGAATTGTCAGTTGTTATGCAGCAAGTGTACTTTACTCATCAACCAGATCCTCTCTTTCTGCATGAAGAGCCAGGAGTCCTGAGGTGTGCAGAACAAACAGAATGTGATCTGGACAGAAACCACTGTTGCCATCATGTTAGCTCTAATCATTCTCTCTATAGGCAAAGAGATCCTGAAATGCTCCCACAGAAATAGGATGGAAGCAAACTCTGCATATCCACTGAAAATATGGAGATCTCCATCTACTCTACTCACAAGCATACAGACTCAATCTCACATGCCAACACTCCTGAGGCAGGACACTTATCTGCTAAAACAGGGCAGGCAGGGACCAGGGAAGAGGGTCCATCACTCCTTATCCACTCATTGCCCTGTAGTTACCTGAGCTCAAGGGAAAGATGCTGGGATTTCCTTCAAGAACTGTTCACACACACACACACACAAAATCTGGGAAAGGAAGTTTGCCAGATTATAGTCTTTGGAGACAACTCTTATTTTTATGAGCAATGCATGAGTCAAAATTCATTTTAACAATGAATACAAATTCCAATTAACTGGCATTATTTCATTTTATGTCATAGTCACAAACTGTAAAGATTTACAAGAAAGAGTACAAAGGGACTGAGACCATACACAACAACATGCATGATTTTACCAAACATAACATTTAGCTAAAGGAGCAAGACTCACATTAAATCATGTGGCATGTTTTCATTTGTAGGGTTCATATAAAACTATCCATGGATTTGGACCAAGATAAACATGCTGATCCATCCCGACTGAAGGAGAATGAGGGAACCACTGGGAGCTGATGAGAGTAGATTTCTTGGTCTGCAGGCTGGTCACATGGGTGTGTTCACTTTTTAAATATCCATTGAGCATTATTACCCTCTAGATTTCTACATTTTGTATATGCCCTTTACAATTTAATACAAACTTCTGTACTTCTTAGTTGTGCCACAGAGCTTACACAAACTTTCCATAAAATGAAAATAAGGAAATAGTCAGAGAATCAGCATAACTTTGATCCAGAAAACTAGCAAAGTTGTAGGAAGAAAAGGGAATTACAGATCTATGAATCTCATGGAATTAGCTGTAGAAAACTTAAAGGAATATTCAGAAATGAAATGGATTATCTATAAAATACTAACATATCACTACCAATTATTTCTATAGATAATATTACAGTGCTTTAATATTAGCATTTAAAATTCACAGAACAAATTCATCTAATTAAGGGAAATGTGTAGTTATCAAAAATAGGAATAGTGGTTGACATTTAATTAATAAAACTATCTACAAACTGAGGTCATACTTCAAATGGGAAATAACTAAACATGATTTAGAAGTCATGAATGTGACAAGCATGGCTTATAAGATGCGACACATTCAATATGTTGAAAGTAAAGGAATCAGAAAGTCAGAAATGTCAAAATAGAAATAGAAAATGTATTATTTACCTGTAACGTGTCTGTTTATGTAATGGAAATAGAAAAACTACAGAAATCTCAAGAGAATTATTAAAGTAGTTCAGTAATGTAAAAAGGGTAATAAGACATGTTAATTATCCTGCATTCAAGATTAAAGAAACACAAAATTGCTTGGATATCTTTATATCATCAACAAAGACATAATTTTAAAACAAAGTCCTCCCACCTGACAAATGCTTCAAAAATATCAAATATTTAGGAATCAAAACAACATCATTAAAAAACAATCTCAAAAACTGCAGTTTAATGCAGGAAATCAGTGGTGATGGAAGAAAATGTAGAATATACAATATTCAATTATTGGAAAAATCTTTATTTAAAAATTGCACATTTTGAAAATTCTATTGACAAACCTAAAGCAAATTCAGTCAATTTACCTTTCCATTACTGACATATATTTTAGAAAATTATAAACCTGAATTAAATCTTTTTGGAAATCCTCAAGGTCTAGAATAAACCATGATAATTTAAGAAGATATTGTAGAAGAAAAGAAAATAATAAAATAAGTCTATAAGATTACCAGAACACAACCTTTAAGGTTATGTGCTATTTGCAAATATGGACATATTGACCAACTGTTTCAATAATTTTCTATCTTTGGGGACTTGGCCACAGTGGGCTCACATATTAGTGAATTGCCCAGTAACACATACAAAGGATGATGCATCCCTGTGATTCAGGACACCAAATACCCTCACAGCAGGGAGGGATCCTAGATCCAGCCCTGCCTTCAGGTGACATAAGCCTGGGCACAGAGAGAGACAACCTCCAACCTCCACTATCCATGCTGACCACTTACCAGTCTCCCCACTCCCTGAATCTAATGACCTCAGTCTCAATATTCAACCTAAAGTTTGGTATATGCAGGTCCATCTTGTTTCCATGATGTGTTCACCAATAATGCAACTGGGGACAGGATTCCTAGATGATAATACCCACACCAAGGCCTTCTTCTCTGATTTTGGTGGCTAACTGGCTCTGCTGCCTGAGGACCAGCAAGAGCTCTGAGATGAACTATTTTGTTCTGCATTTTCTGAGTTCTAATGAACCTCTGTTATAGATTTAACCAAGCTAAGGTGGATTTCTCAATAAATCATGGCATTATGTCTAAGGATGGGGAAACAGTATTCTCCTTTATGGGCCCTTGAGCATATACCTTAGAATATAGACACATCTGTATTTGTAGAATGATTCCAGCACAAGCTCTGAGTAATTTGGGTACAGCTTAATAACTCTGAACCTTTGAACAATTAGTTGTGTGACTCAACCAGCCCTGTCCACAATTTTACATGGCAGTAAGTGGAAATATTACACCCCACATGTTATGTGGCTCCATCTTGTGGTAGCTTGTATTGAAACAGAAGCAGTTACTCTAAAGAAGAGGAAATGTGAATATTTTGAATGCTGAGGTCTAAAGGTAGGTGGCTCCTCAGAACACCAGAAAATGTCTCTCCTGCTGCTGCTGCTGCTGCTTGTGTCTCATATTGTATTTCCCTGATCCTCAGATTATGGGGAAAACACTCACTGACCCTCTGGCACAGCCAAAGGTTTATTAAGTCAGCTACTGCCATGAAGAAGCCCTCTAAAACTGTTGATATTGACTAAGACTCTCTGAATAAAGAAACTTAAAAATAAGCACATGGTAGAAGGTACTCTTCAGAATCATAACTATTAACACCTTTCCAAGCCATGGAGGTAAATTCGACAGTGCCCACATATCCTGTTTCCCATGGAGCAGAAAAAAAAAAAAGTCTTCTCCAAAAAAGTGTGCCTGTTACTCTACATACTGAGTTCCCACTCTTCTCTATTCACCCCTGGGAACCCCCACAGCATGCTACATGGAGATGACTCTCCTTTATGAGAGCTCTCCAAGACCTGACCCAGGCATCTTTAGTGACACACTTAATAAATGAGATTGCATTATAATTCTTCATAAATTTTTAAGAAAATAAAAGATCAGAAGCAACCCTGTGAAAAAATAATCTCTGAGGGATCCACCCTCAGTGTGGCCCTGGAATGTACTTCTTTCCTTATAGCCCATGACAAGCAACATGGCACTAACCCCTTGATCATCTCACCCTGAAGTCATGACACCATCTGGGCCCATAGAACACTGTGGTGTCACCATAAAGATAATCCAGAATTTTCTATCTTAAATGGGGAAACGTGTTTCTCTGATTAAACACCAAGGTTGTTGATCAGGAATGGAAATCACTTCATAAAATAAAGCATTTAGCTCATAATCCTCCTGAAGAACTCAGGATGGAGAACTCTAAGGAAGGAATTTTTAAAAGTACATGTGATTTATACATAAATTGATGAGGAAAATTGGGCATGCTGTTTCCAATTATTATTCCCCAGGATGGATAAAAATAATTCCTCAATGTGAAGAATAGAAATACATATGTGATAGAGGGGAGTGAGATGGAGCACCAGAAGATGAAAGACCACATGGGACTCACATCTTATGCTGCCATTATTTATCTCATAGGGGATGTAGCCACCAGGTGGAGACCCAAGGACACAGCTCGTAAAGACCAGGATCATGCACAGGTCAGTGTACAGTGAGGCATCCCATAAGCAGCTCCATAAAAAGCCATGTAGTTTACTGCTTTACCAACACACGAAATCAATTCTATATCCACATGCAGTTTTGTCCAAACAATATTTTCTGCTTGGCTCCAAAACTCACATGCATTTCCTGAATGAGCCCACACATGGAGGACAGAGGAGAGGGCCCCAGTCCATGGTGAGTGAGGATGTGTTTCAGCCTTTCCCCAATGCCTGCAGGAGCCACAGCCTGAGCCACAAGCTGGGATCCAGGTCAATAGTAATAGACCTAGAATTTAGACCACAGGAACATGGCACCCATTGTATGGGAGCAGGAGGAGCTTAGCAAGATGTAAGAACAAAGACCCAGGTAAAAGAAAATGGATTAGCAGATAAACAGACAACTTGAACATGACTGATACTGATGGAGCTGAGAAGAAAAATGAAGAGAAATAGACAAACCCACAATTTAGATGTTGAATGCTATACTCCCCTGTGTGAGTAATAGAACAAGCTGGAAGAAAAAAAGTTCATGTAGAAATGACCTGAATACCACTACCCACCTTTGTATTAATATATATAGAACACCCCACTGAAAACAGCATAATATAGAAACGTTCAATTTCCCAGAGATCCTAGGAGGCCTTAAGACCTGTACTGAGTTGTAATCTTGAATATATAACAGTACTGCTTATATGTTACAAGATTGCATGGATGAAGCAAGAAGAGGGAACCTCAGGCCAAGACAGGAAACTCCTGCCAGCCCATCTCTGCACCTGCCCATTGGGATGGTCCCTGAGCAACCCCTGGTGATCCCAAGCACCCCCTGAAGCCCAGGCACTCCTATGCAGCCCTACAGCTCAACAGTGGCTGTAATGGAGTCCTTGGAATTTCCAGACTCACTGCACCCTTAAGCAGGCTCCCTGCCAAGATGCACACACACCCCCAACCAAATGTCTGGCAGTCACCAGCACACACAGAGAACTGGTAGGCTGATAGGGTTTCCACATGACTTGGACACTGTATACCACATAAGTTGGGGGAAAGCTGTCATGAGAATGAGATGTGGTTTAAGAGTGCCACCTTCTGGGAGTAAGGGAAAGTGTAGTCCAGGAAGTTGAAGTTCTGCCAAAATATGTAAATGCTTAAATAATGCTTTATATTTCAAAATAACCTTATCAAGATAAGCAAAATGCACCAAAGCCAACAGAAAGTCACAAGGCACCTGAAGAACAAGTACATGTGAATAAGCCAGACAAAAAAAATTAAACACCTGGAGAAGATCCAGAATCTGGAGCAGTAAATCAAACAAGTACATACAAATCTTCAAAACAACTACAGTTGTTTGGTTAAATACTTCAATGATATCAAAAAGACTGTAGAAGAGCATAAAGAAAAAAATTGAAAGAGTAAATTAAAAAGCATATCTTATGGAAATAAAGGACACTATTGATAAAATTAAAAATACACTACAGAAACACAGGGGACATATTTGAAGAGGCAGAAGAAACAATAACTGAATTTGAAGCCACTGCAATTGAATGTGTACACAAAAAAATTACTGATAAAAAAAAATTTTGAAAACATTAATGGATCTTCCAGAAATGAAGGACAACAGTAAGCATGCTAATGTGAGAATCATTGGTGTCCAAGAAGAAGACTAAAGGACTAGGCAGTGTATTTGAGGACATTGTTGGGGAAAACTTCCTAATCCTTTTAAATGATATATACATGCAAATCAAAGAGGACAAATCCACTCCAAATAGAATAAATCCTAGTAGACCTACTCTAAGACATATATACTAATCAGATGTCATATGTTGAAGAGAAAGTTCCAGAAGCAGGAAGAGAGAAGCAATTCAACACACACATGTGAAACCATATAACACCATTACTATTTAACAGATAACATGGAGGTGAGAAGGCAGTGGTATGACATATTTAAGATAATAAAATACAATAATTTTCAACCCAGAATATTTCTACTAGCAAAACTCTCATTCAAAATTGAGGGAAAGGTATAAGTTTTCAGAAACTCACAAATGCTGAGAGAATTTGTTAACAGGAGACCTGCCCTGCAAAACTTACAAAAGGAAGCTCTACTGGCAGAGAAAAAATAAATAAGGTAGATGTCTGTAGAAAAGCACAGAACTGGAGAATATTAGTAAGAGTAACATAAAGGAAAAAAGGTGTGGAAAATGTCTGACAATTAAAAACCAAAGGATAAGATGTCTGGTTCAAGATCTGACACCACAGTAATCACTTTGATTGTGAATGGATTAAACTCCCCAATAAAAAATTACAGAATGGTAGAATGGATTAAAAAGTATGACCTATTTGTATACTGTTTACAAAAACTCTTCTTTGACCCTGCATCAAAAAGAGATTGAAAGTGAGATGATGATATGCCAATATCATATCTTTGCAGAAACTCTTTTGCAGCCTGAATTGTCAGTTGTTATGTATCAAGTGTACTTTATTCAATAACTCCATCCTCTCTTTCCGCATGAAGAGACAGTAGTCCTGAGATGCAGGATAATTAGCATGAGATCTGGACAAAAACAATGTTCCATCTTCTTAGCTCTAATCATTGTATCTGAAGGTACACAGATATTGAAATGTTTCCACAACAATAGTTTGGAAAACTGCTGCATATCACACTCAAAATTCCCTGCCCATCCACTCACTGCCATGTAGTTACCTGAGCTCAAGGGAAAGATGCTGGGATTTCCTTCAAGAAATGCTGGCTAAAATTATCTGGAGAAGGACAGTTACCTATTTGCAATCTTTGGAGACTATTCATATTTCTATGAGCAATGTATGAGTCAAAATTCACTTTAGTGATGAAAATGAATTTCAATTAACTGGCATTATTTTATTTTATGTCATAGTCACAAACTGAAAACCTTACAGAAAGCAAGTATAAAGGGTCTAAAACCAGAGACAACAATCTCCATGATTTTACCAAGCATAACATTTAGCTAAAGGAGACAGACCCACAATAGATCACGTGACAGTTTTCATTTATACAGAGCTCATAAGAAACTATCCATGGACTGGGACAATGAGAAACAACCCAGTCAGCCCTGCATGAAGGAGGATGAGGGGACCACTGGTGGTTGATGACAGTAGATTTCCTGGACTGCAGGCTGGTCTCCTGGGTGTGTACAGTTTTTAACTATCCATTGAACATTATTACCTTTTTGATTTCAACATTTTATATATGCCAATTTCAATTTAACAAAAGCTTATCTATTTCTTATTTGTGCCACAGAGTTTAAACAAGCATTCCATACAATGAAAATAAGGAAATATTCATGGAATCAACATAAATTTCATCCTTCATGTCGTTTAAATTTGATAAATTTGAAGGATATGCATTATCTGTTCCATTTATTAGAGCAAGGCCTTTCCACTTTTTATCATTTCAGTGTTTTTAGGTAAAAGTTCCAGGAACTATGTTTCTATATCAGAAGGAATAACTGGTTCTTTACCATTAAACAGAAAACATTAAGTGGTATATGAGAGCAGCATAGAGAAAAGGAGTTAGTGTTCTCATTATCAAATTCCTCAATAAATAAATAATCCTGTGACAGTCTACAAATGCACATTGAGACTTAAAACCAGGAGACACTGTTTTCCAGACATAGTGTCTTACAATCCTTGTTCCAGTGTACACACTTCTATTACCCCATGATTACTCTCATTCATTAATTAATTCAGTCATTCAGTAAGCATATGAATACAGAAAACCTGTATGTGCTCAGGCTAATTCTACTCTCAGGGTTTTCCTGCCCATCTCTTTACCTACAGTACTGTGTGAGACACTCCCCTCCAAGCTCACACTAGCATTTCCATATACTTTATTTTTCCCTTTTGATTATCTTTCCCATAGTTAATGTCTTTCTGTAGCCCACATCTTCTGCATTCTGTATCCTGCCCTGGCTTCCACTAAGTACAATAAAGAAAATTTGTTCTTGGATGATCTTAGGGGAAGTTTTCCCATGAATTTGTTTCAGATATAGAGAATTGCATGTCATAGAGGACCAGGATAAAATTAGGGGAATGCAAAATCACAAGAAGATAGGAATCTTCAAGAAATTACACTCTGCCCAAGAGGAAACCACAGCCCCAAAGGTATCCAGTCCCTCCTTCTGCAAAAAATCCCATGTTTGGAACCATGAACATGGGTCTCAAGAAATGTTTGCCAAAACCCTCACACCAGCTTCCTGGGGACTCCCTCAGGGAGGCATTTAGTGGACTCACATTGCCTCACCACACTAACTTTTTCTTTCACACAGTGAATCCTGTCTGTGTTCTGGCTTATCAGGGTTCTCTTCTGAAGAAAGATCAGGTTCTTAATGATACCTCTAGAGGTAGTGAATCAGCCCTTCATGGAGTGTGTTTATTTCTTAGTATTTCCCTGAGAACTTCCACTAAATAAAATGTTCAGCATCCATAAAATGCAAACATGAAAAAATGTTTTGGTTTAACAATGTAATAAACTTCATGCAATCACTTTGCTGATTGGCACAATATGAGTCAGAGAACAAAGAAAAACAACTTAGTGCAGCCAAGAAGGATCAGTGTCTCCTAGAAGCAGGGCCCCTTTCCTGTTAGCATATGAATCTTGATCTCATTTTGATGCTGTTCTTCCCATTCTCACTCCTGAGGACACAGTGACACATTTTTTTTTCTCTGGCAGCTGTATTTGAGAGGTTCCTGGTAGAGGGTATGTCCAAGAACTCTATTCTGAAGCTGTGGGTTCCCTAAGGTTTTTTGATGCTCTCAGGATGTGGTTTCTCTTACTGTTATCCTTTCACAGTAATATGCACCTTTGTCTGGCCTTCAGGCTGCCCAACTTCAGGTAGGCAGAGCTGGCAGAATTTTCTGTGGAGATAGTGACTTTTCCTCCAAATGATGAGCTGTAATTTGCATCTGAGTCACCAGGATAAATGCATCCTACCAACTCTAGTACTTTCCCTGGTTGCTGGTATACCCAGTTCATCCAGTGATTGGTGAACATGTATCCAGATGCCTTACAGAAGATTGTCAGAGGATCCCTGGGCCTTTTCACCTCTGCCCTAGACTGCATCAGCTCCATCATCAAAATCTGTGGGAAACCCAAAACCCAGGGAGTAGAAGCTACATTCTCCCCTCTATCCTCTGTGACCCCAATAACCTGGGTCATTCATGACCTTGGAGAAGAGCCATGATGGGAGCAAGGATGGTGACAGACCCCATCTGTGAAGGAAGGTGGAAAGGGACATCACTGAGGACACCAGATGGGCTGTCACAGAGAATCTACTTGGCAAGGGTAGCAGTGGATTTAAATAGGAGCAAACCCTCATTTTGCATATTTATTGCCTGCCATCCAGATGAGACTCCACAGATTTCTTAATGTAAGAACCCAAAGACAGGGAAAAAACACTTGTCTGGAGCCTCTCAGGAGGGACAAGACAAGCCCTAATAATCCTCTCCATACCATGGGCCTTGACTACACACATATGGCCCCTCATCCAGTGGTTGAGTATGAGATAAATGCCTAGTGAGTCTGCAGTCCAAGGAACCCACAATGCCAGAAGCATCAAGTTCTCCTCTTCAGCTCTGTCAGAAAATCCAGATATTGAGGGATATTTTTTGCTACCTTAGAGATGGTGTTAAGCATTCTGGTCCCCCAGACACACCTTCCTAATAGAAACTCCAGGTGTTTCCTGGAATCATGAGACAGCAATGGATATACTGGTGCCTAAAGGATGGGATTCAAAATGGGTTAGTGGGCTTCATTCACACCGCCTGCCAGGAAAATGCAACTACCAGTCAATGGATCTGTTCCCTAGGACCTGATTCTTGCGTTAACATTTGATTTTTTGCTTTTTTTCATTCTGATGTTATAAATTTATCAAAAGAATTTATCTCAAAGTATTTATATTAAGCAAAGACAAATGAAAATGTAAGTATATGATTTTCTTTTAATATGTCATATAATGCAAAATGACTTTATTCTTTTGTTTTAAGGGACTTCCACACACAAATAGGAATTTGAGTACAACTGCCACCAAAATACTAGCATCTGTTCAGAGGCCATCTTTATTAAGGCAAAATACAACCTTCTTCTCTCATGGATTTGATCTAGACTGGTTGACCTGTCACAGAATGAGGATGCCTTCTTTCATCATGACACTTTCAAAAGTAGTTCAAGGGTAGAATGGATTTTGAAGTGCCACTGGAAGAATGCAGACTAGTTCTACCCTAATGGAATCTCATCTGTTACCTCCTCAAAGGAATCGATGTCACACTAACATAAACTTTTTCTTCATTTGGAGAGAGACAATCAGCATTAGTGAGCTGAAAATATCAGCAGAATTACTTGGGTGAATGGATTCTAAAGAGTGTTGTGTCTTAGACTCTTCTTCTTTCTAAGCCAAACACCACAACCTGTGATGGAATACAGGAGGAATCTATACTCTCAAGAGCAGGGGTGTAGATGTCCTGCAGAAAGCACTGCACATGTCCATATGTAGTGGACACTGAGCCATTTATCATGGCCACACTGCCTTAGCAGATTCCTCCCTAACAAGACTGAAAAATTTCCATTTATTTTTTCTCAAAATTCCCACTTATAAAACACCATAAATTAAAGCTTGTTTTTCACAGTTTCAGCCAGACCAGCTTTAGTTAATTTTGACTACATACACACACACAGGAACACACACACACACACACACACACACACACACACACAAGTTAAAAGACAGTTAACTTAGGAGAAAAAGTAGCTTAATTTTAACTCTAAAAGTCACATTCACCAAAATTGCCACTTGCTATACCACTAAAATAGATGCTTCCTTAATAACTTGTTAAAACTGTCACTTATATTTTTCAAAAATAGTGATGTTCTTTCATATGAACACAAAACCCTATTTTCTTATTTCCCCAGAGAAATAACAGAAACTAGTTGAAGAGTGGATGAAAAGAACAGACCTGAACTTATGATAACACTGGGGCATAAAAGACACTGAGAGAAAACAAAGTGTGCAGAAATAACAGGAAAGAGGAACCCAACTTCAAATTAGTAAGAGGTCTGACCATAATAAACTCCAATATCATCACAAACCAATCCATGAATATATCAGAACCCTTCAGTCAATAATAATAACCATCTTGCTACCACTAATTTTAATGTGGACAGAGTCAATGATAATAACCGACAATACCTAATCTGAATGTTTACAATCCAATGCCAATGTGCCAATAGCCCTAAAATCCCTAAACACAGCCCCTTTAAATCAAAGAATAACCCTCACATTTCCTGCTCAAGAAGACAGATCTGAGGACAGTATTATCCTCCTGTCCTCAAGCAGCTAGCCATTGTTAATAAAGTTTTTCTCTTCTCAAAGTCCCAGCATCTAATGATTGGGTCTCTTTGCACCAACTGAGGACTCATTTTTGAGCCACCACAAACACTCCCTGGGAAAAACTTATGAGAATATGTTCCATGCCTCTCTCCTGGCTCCCAGTGTAAGCTGGCCATCCCAGACATTCTTTGGCTTTTAGCTACGTAACTCCAATTCCTGCCTCCTAATTCACATGACCATCTTCTTTCTGCATCTCTGTTTACATTTCTGATAAGGACACTGGTCATTGGATTAGGGCTCATCTGTATCTCAAATTAACTAATGCCATCTACCAAGATCCTATTCCCCAATCAGAGAGCATTCTTATTTTCCAGAAGGAAATGAAATTTTACTAGACACTGTTTTAATCCAGTACATGTAATTTTCTTTAAAATGCACAACAGTGATTAGTGGAACAGGAACGTTTCTGCATGTGATACATGCTAAAAGTTTACTGTATTTCTGCTAATTATTTTAAATTCTTGGAAGAAATAATCTAACCTGACTGAAAGGAGCAGAAAGTCAGGATAAAATATTCAGAAAGAGGAAGAAACGGTTGATCCTGACACCACTGATAGGCAACAAAGGGATTATGACATTTAAGAAACTCTGAAATATTTGAAAATGTAGATAACCATTATAAGAGTTATTATGATGTATTCTTCACTAATGAAATTGAAGATAATTTTAAAAGTAGTCTCTTCAAATAAATATTACTAGATTTACATAACAGAAACAATCTGGAAGAATTTGTAATACTCAAAGTGCATTTATGGGTAAGATTATTTTAACATGCTCTCAAGATGCACAAAAAATAAGGATCATTGCTTAGCATGAGATGTTTTATAGCAATAATACAACCATTTTCCATGAATCATTTTTGTGCCTGCAAGGAAATTGCCCAGGGGAATAGAGCATATTTTGTGCAAAAACATCTCATGAGCAATTGATAAGAACATGAGAATGGCATTGCTCTGCATAATTAATAGAGAAATAATGATTTTCCTATACTGAGCATGGGCCAGGGTTTCTAAATGCTGGGCAATCTGAAGTGACTTCACAAAAGAAATTATTTACTTCAATGATATAATAAAGGCCAAATAAAAATACTTGCATCACTTAAGCTCAGTGCTTGAACTTCCCATATGTTTATGTCATGCAGGAAATAGGAGAAATTCTATATTTGAGAAACATTATGTATTAACTCAATATACCTTAGCTATAATATATACTTTATTAAGAGATAAACAGTGTAAATCTAAATGAATAAAATGACTAGAAATAATGTAAATGCAGAGAATTCACATTGAACATTTGTTTTGACTTGAAAACTATTTCATTCACAAATATATGGAGAGGCAAACATTTAGGAATAGAATGGAAACAGAATATATTGGATCAGCAAAATAAAATAAAACAGAATATTTTCAATGGGTGCCATTCAAGCCTGAGACAGCTAGACCAAGTTTGAAAAGATAACTTTGGCCAATGTCACCAGCTTGGAAAATAACCATTTAAAAATGAAATTAGTACAAACCAGTATAATCAGAAACTGGTAACAGGGACATTGGAAGTATTCAAATACTGATAGGGAAACCATACAAACAAATTTATTCCACTATCATAGCACAAAAAGCCTCTGCCAAGAATATAATGAAGAATACCTAAATATAAGCACCACTGTGACCTCCCCAGGGTGTGACGAATGGGCCACCTCATGATACAGGTGTTAAAATGGAAAATCATATCAACGAGGCATCTGGATGTAGTTTCAACTCAATATTTACCCAGAGCTTCTGAAAGTTAATGAATGTACATATAATTTTAATTCTACGATCCCCATAAGAAATAATTATCTGATAGATACACTTAGATACTTAATAAAGTCATTAAAATAAAATGCAGAGGAAGGTCTAAGGACTTTAAGGAAAAAGGAAAACCCCACTCAATGCGGGACACATGTCCAAAGCCTCCAACTGATCCTAATCCTGAAGCTGGGGTCTTGCCCTGTGCTCTGTGTATTCTGAGTGCCCCCTACCACCCAGCACTCTCTCTGAACATGGAAGTGTGTGTCTGGGCTCACACACAGACGTTCCCTTAATGTATGCAAACCTAGTAATACAAAGGTTCACGGCAGTCACAGCTCAGCTGCAGGGGAAACTGGTTCTTCAATGTACATCTAGAGATGGAGAATTGACTGCAGAAAGATGGGTCATGGTATGGATTTTCATTATGGCATAATTCTCATCAACACTGCAGACCCTCAGGGAATCTGACAGATCTGATACCAGCATGAGACACAGATTGTGAGAGAAAATCCAGATACAGTACAAGTGAGGAACAGGATCTTTGAGGACTTTTCTAAATCTGGTTCATATATTTATAGCTCAAACTGGGTGAGGAATATTGCGACAAGGAAAACAATCAGTCATGATGAGTATCTTTCACCTCATCCAGATCACATGTTTGGAAATATTGGATGCACTCATTGGGAAAAATAACAACCAGGCAGAAAACCTTACTCAGGAATCTCATGGTTTTCTGGACAGTAGCCATGATTGCTGGAGTGTAGAAATGATGTCCAGATTATGAGATTTAACCTGGAAGCTGATTTACACATGGAATGTCTAGGAGCACAGCAGAGATTGTCAGGGGAGACCTCAGTCTCTGTTTTAGAATCTGGGAAAGGAGGACTCTGAACCCTTCCCCAGATATGGCCCTTCCTTTCCAGAGAGCCCAGGGCCTGTAATACCAGGATATAAAACTACCAGACCAGAGAGAGAAATCTTTCAAGATTGTGTAACAATAAATTCTGAACCTATGAGAACCCCCATTGACAGAAAAACTGACTTCCCACTTTCCCTTCTCTCTCCTCTCAGAAACTCAATTTATGATGAGACTATCCATTTTTTTTCATCTTGATATTTCACATAACAACACTTCAAAGAACAGTTCAGTGAATATATTCAATAGGGTGTGATTCCATTTCAAACACAGCCCTTGATATCTGCATGAGCTTGGGCAGTTCACTTCACCATTCTCAGGGAATTTACCACCTCTAGCAGGGTTATTTTAATATACACCTCCTGGATGTTAAGGGAAAGCAGGGAGTGGTCCTTCCAGCATGATTTGGGCAGAGTTTGTATTCAATGATGGAAAATCATAATTCATAAGTGATGAGATGGATGATGATTTCTTTGATCTGCTCCTACTCCCTGCAGAAATGCACACAGCATCTCCACTCATCCTGAAATTCCTGGATGCTAGTGTTTAAGGGAGATCATGAGGGGCTCCAAAGCCCCCAGCACGTCTTCCTCTGTCAGGACTCCTCATGCTCAGCTATGGCCTGGTTGTGAAATATTCACATTCTTGAGGGCATGGGGCATTGAGTCTTTAATTAATTTAACTATTTCAACCTCTTGTTCATCTTAGTTTCCAAAATGCTTTGATAAATATCATACAATGCATGGTTTAAAAAATAGTAGCTAATGTTATCATGGTTTCAGAGACAAAAAATTCTATATTTGGACCACATAACTCCAGAAACTACAATCCATTCTTTGGACTCCCAAGAAGGCATGAACTTCTGTGAGAGTTAAACCATGTTCCCAATAAAACACATTTTCAGGTGCCAGCCCCTGGACCTGTGGGTGTGAACTGTTATACTTTGAACAGGTGAAACCCTAGAAACTAGAGTTCCAAATTTCCTAACAAGAGCTTGATAGTATTTTAGACAACAATAATTTATACATTTTTTGAGGGAAAATAAATAGGCTAAAAATGTTTGATACATTCTTGATAAATGAAAGAAAGTCATTGATTAAACATAAATGGCATGAAAAATGTCCTTTGGATTAAAAAAAATAACACATTGTGAGCCAGCTGCTTTATATTATGTATCTATTAATATATATTGAAAATGTGTGTATGACACGATAGAATTTTTCTGTAATAGAATCATACTGGAAAATGGCATTTGTATAAATGTAGGGACCTGGTCTTTGATGTCATAAAAGTGGCAGGGAACAAAGTGAGACACTTGGAAGCTGCTCCTAGGCAGGGCCAGGCTTTCCCACGTCCTCCTCCTTCCCCTGAAGACATGGGACTCTAAATTTGGTGAATGGGTGCTTATTTACCTGAACATTTTCAGAAACAAATTAAGGTAAATGACTTCACAGAGCTGGTAAATGCAAGCTTTCTTCGCATTTTCAGGCATATTCAGAAGATGGAATGAAATATATAATATATATATATATTTTATGTATATATCATATATTTATATATTATATATATAAAATTTTATATAATCTATATACATGTACATATCCAAAAATGCATTTAGTAATAAAAAAATTCTGTTTTTGACTTGGATATATCATACCACTGCTTACATGTTATGAGGTCAACATGTGAAGAAAGAAGAGGGAGCCTGAGGAAAGGCCAGGAATCTCCCCCCAGCCCCTCTCTGCACCTTTCCCAGATGGCCTCTGAGTGCCCACTGGTGGTAACAAACAGCCCCTGCTGCCCAGCCCCTCCTGTGCCCTTCAGGGAAGTTTGGTTCCTGGGCTCACACTGACTTCCCCTCACTGTGTCTCACACACAGTAATACAAGATCGTGTGCTCAGCTTTCAGGTTTGTCATTTTTAGAGAGCCTCTTCTCATAGGGTTGTCCCTGGAGATAGCGAATCTTCTTTGAATTGATAGCACCACTGAGTTGTTCCAGTTGGTTTTCTCACTGTTGCCACCCACCCCAGACCCTTCCCTGGAGCCTGGCAGACCCTGGTCATTCCATAATCATAGAAGGTGAATACAGAGGCTTTGCAAGAGAGGCTGAGAGATCCCCTAGACATTCACACATCTATCTCCCCAGACTCTGCCAGCTGAACTTCACACAGGACACCAGCAAACACAGAAAAAAAGAGTAAGAATAATTCCAAATGGAGTCATCACAGGTGAGCCAGATGCAGGAGGGAAATTACCTTTGACAGCAAGAAGAATGGAAGCCCAGATCAGTTCAGACACCTGTGGTGGTGAACCCTGAGGAAGGACAGAGGCTTCTGCTAGCAGCTGCAGGTAAAAGAGATGAGCTGATTTGCATGAGAAGGGGTGGGGCCATGTTTTCATGCCTTTCCCCATAAAGACTCATGTGAGCTGCCCAGAGGGTCTCTACACTCTCCTGACTCTGGATCCCAGGGAAGGCAGGTGGAAAAGGATTCCTGGGACCTGATACAGAGGGCTGCTCTGTCACCCCTTTCTTTTCTCAAAGACATTCCCTGGGTTCTTTTATGGTGTACTTAGTACCATATAAATCCATGAAGGACCTGAAAAGGAATCTTGTAGAGGTCTCAGACATCCTACACTAGTGTGTGGATTATTTAGGGCTGTGAATCACTGTTCTCTCCATGAATTCAAAGTGGTCTTCTTGTGCCATAGTTGAGGGAACACTCCTTTCCAAGTATAATTTGATTAAAACAAACAGACAAACATAAAAGTGACAAGTATGTAATAACAGCAATACATTGCAAATCTTTATCCCTTGTAGATTTAGATGCAGAAATACTAAAGATTTTAGCTAATCCAAATGCTTTTATCTACAAGAGATATAACAAATTACTGTTTAAATTCATGTATAGTTAATGTGTTTATTATTTTAAAATGCACCCCTAAAATGTATGAACAAATTGATTATAATTTACCTACAATTAATGGACATCACATTTAATGGTTAATCAGGAAAATCTCCCTTGGAGACTATTTAACTAATATCCTGAATATAAAACTTGTAAGCAAGAAAATTCATTTGTATTTCTTTTAAGTTAACAATGAAATAACTTTTGAAAAATATTATCATTTGCAAAAATTGCAAATATACAAAATACCTAAGAATCAAAGTAAACCATGTGGTTAAATATCTCCTCTCAAAATTGCTAAGTATTAGAAATCAAAGAGGAGAAAATTAAATCATTAGACATGCAATATTTATTTATTGGAAAACCAGTTCAAAATATCTTTTACCCCTTAATTGATCCAGAAATTCAATGTAATGCAAATAGATACCTGAAGGTATAGTTTGGATATTATCAACATGATTTTATAATATCTTTATAAATACATGTTTTCAAGAATAGCTTAGGACAATGTTGCACTCAAAGATAATAAAAAAGAAAAAAAATAAAATAACCAGAGCACTTCTTTGACCAGATTTCAGGATAAAACATTTAGGACTATCTTGCATTTGTGAAATTGTAAAGGAATTAATCATGTGCATTTATAAAGGTCTATTCAGATTGCCAATATATACCTGAGTAAATTTTGATAGTTCATATCTTACTCTGAATTTCTCCATTTCACCTAAATTATATAATTTCTTTTTATACTATTTTTATAGTATGAAATTATAACTTAATTTCATATGATATTGTAACAAGATGTGGGCAAACTAGAATAGGCCACACCTATGTATGGCTCTAATCAGATATGAATAGAAGAACCCTTATAAGGAGAGGAATTTGGAAAGAATTACAGCTGACTGAGGCAGATACAGGGAAAGAGAAAGCTCCCATGTGACAAGGGAGAGACTGATTGTGGGGAAACCTATCAAATTGTTCCAATTAAAATGAGATAAAGAGACAATAAAACCTGAATGACTGGAAGACATGCACTGTACCCAAACCTTTTAGTTTTCCCATGAAGAAGAATATACATGTCATATCTGAAGGGAGTTGGGAGCAGCACCTTTCAAGATGTTTCTCAGGTAAGGTTGCTAATGAAATCACTCAGCAGATGACCTGTACATGATTGTGTAGGTGATGGTGCCCTCCATGGGTTGGTGCTGGTAGCACAGGCTGTTTGGCATGGGGCCTCCTTTAGTTATTTTTCTGTCCTACCAAGGGTTTGGGCCATGAAAATATCCCAATAAACTTCCAAATAACAAAAAGAAATTATTTTGTTCTGTGAAAAGGATAAGAATACAGGGAGACAGAGGTGAGAAAATTGAATTTGTCTTATGGCCATGATGATATGGAGGGTTTTCTTGACAGTAAAATCATGGATTCTGCCTGGAAACTCCTTTGCAGACTGAATTGTCAGTTGTTATGTATTGAATATACTTTACTCATCAACCCAATCCTCTGTTTCCACATGAAGAGCCAGGAGTCCAGAGATGCAGAACAATCAGCATGAGATCTGGACAGAAAACAATGTTTCCATCTTCTTAGCTCTAATCATTCTCTCTGAAGGTACTGATATATTGAAATATACCCTCAGGAATAGGTTGGAAAAATTCTGCACATAGCACTCTACACTTGGAGATCTCCATCTACTGTAGTCACAAAAGTACACATTCAATCCCATACACCAATTCTTCTGAGGCAGGGCACTTAGCTGCTAAAATTGGGCAGGCAGGGAACAGAGAAGAGGGCCCATTCCAGCCCATACACTCATTGCCATGTAGTTACCTAAGCTCAGGGGAAAGATCCTGGGTTTTTCTTCAAGAAATAGTGGCAAAACATATCTAGGAAAGTTATCAAGTAACCATCCTTGGAGTTTATTTATATTACTATGAGCAATGTATGAGTCAAAATTCACTTTAGTGATGAATACAAATTTCAGTTAACCGGCATTATTTTACTTTATGTCATAGTCACAAACTGAAAATCTTTACAGAAAAAGAGTACAAAGGGACTAAAACCAGACAACAACATGCGTGATTTTACCAGGCATGGCATTTAGCTAAAGAAGCCAAAACCACAATAGATTTTGTGGCCTGGTTCCATTTATACAGTGTTCATGTAAAACTATTCATGGACTGGGGCAATGAGACATACCCTGGTCAGCCCTGCCTGAAGTAGGATGAGGGCACCACTGGGAGCTGATGAGAGAAGATTTCCTTGACTGCAGACTGGTCACCTATGTGTGTTCAATTTTAACCATCCATTGAGCATTATTACCCTCTTGATTTCTACATTTTATATATGGCACTTACAATTTAATACAGGCTTATCTATTTCTTAGTTGTGCCACAGAACTTACACAAACTTTCCATAAAATGAAAATAAGGAAATAGTCATGGAATCAGCATAAATTTGGTCCAGAAAACTGGCAAAGTTGTAGGAGGAAAAGGGAATTACAGATCTACAAATCTCATGGAATTAGATGCACTAACCCTAAGGGAATTTTCAGACATGAAATGGAATATGTATAAAAATATTAATATATCACTACCAATTCTTTCAATAGATAATATTACAATGCTTTACTTTTAACATTTAAAATTCAACAGAACAATTTCATCTAATTAAGAGAAATTTCATGCAATTATAAAAAATAGGAATAAAGCATGCTAGCTGATTAAATAAGAACTATCTGTAAATAGAGGTCATATTTCAAATGGTAAATAATTAAAGCATAATTTAGAAGACATGACTGAGACAAGCATGGCTTCTAAGATGCAATATATTCAATATGCATTTTCTAAGTGGCAAGGGAGAATAAAGGAATCAGAAAATCAGAAAATTAGAAATAGAAAATGCATTATTCACCTGTAACATGTTTCTTTAGACACAATGGAAATAAAAAACCTACAGAAGCTGAAAATATTTAATAAAATAATTCAGTAATGTTACAAGGGTAATAAGCCTTCTTAATAATCCTGTAGACAAGATTAAAAGATACACAAAAATCTGTTGTATGTCTATATAACAGCAACAGAGACATAATTTCAAAATGAAGACCACACAACTGGTATTTTTTTTTAAATATCAAATACCTAGGAATCAAAACAACAAAATTAAAAAGAATGTAAAAAATTGCAAAGTGTAATGCAGGAAATCAATGGAGATGTAAGTAAATGTAGACTATACAATATTCACTCATTGGAAAAATCTTTAATTAAAAATTCCACATTTTGCAAATTTTATTGACAAACCGAAAACAAAATCAAACAATTTACCTCTCAATTACCAGCATATACTTTAGAAAGTTATCAAATTGACTTAAAATCTTTTTGGACATCCTCAGGTTCCACAATAAAACATGATGATTTAAAAAGAAATGGTAAGGAGACCTCCAGAAGATGGCAGCTAGGAGAAACAGGGCAAAAAACACCTCTGGGGAAAATACTAGATAAAAGCCAGAAAGTCACCCAGAACACCAGTTCCAGTGATGCATCAGCTGGACAAGCTTTGCTGAATCCACAGGGACTGTTCACTTGGTGAAACTTGAGTCTATGTTCTGAAACTAGTGAGTAAGCCTGGTAAAGATCAGGCATCCACACTGTGGTGTGGGTAAACCATGGGTTGGTGTTTGGAGTCAGACTAGTTCTTTTTAAAAAACCAAAAAGCACTGTGGATATAGCAGTGAGAACCACACAGAGAAGCATGGCATGAATGGTATCTCCACAACCTGTGAGTACATCTCAATATCTGGCATGGATTATAGCCTTTCAGGCAACTGCTGCTAATTGTGTTGGAGCTAGGAAGGCAGAGGTTAGCCAAAAGGGGGAAAAAAACACACCCCTTACAGCCATCTTCCCAGGGAGCTGGGAATGCTCCTGCTGGGCACCAGTGCCACATCCCAGAGCTGTGACAAAAATCCCAGTGTGACAGGAAGTGTTTCCAGCAACATGTGCACATGCCACTGTATCTGGTATGGACAGTAGCCTTTTGCACACCCAGAGCTAATTGTCCCAGAGCCAGGAAGGCAGAGCAGTGTGAAAAGGGGAAAATTAGCACACCCCATTCAGCCATCCTTTCAGCAGGCTGGGAACACACCTACATGGCCTGGCAGCCCAGAACTTCCCTTGATGGACAGAGCACACCTGTGACATAGCAAGGCCTTCCCTCAGCAGATGCCCTAGAAGGGCACAGCTTGGAAGAGAGACCCAATCAGAAATCCCAGGGACCATATGCCAATACCAAGGACTTGTGGATCAGTGGCAAAGAAAAACTGTGGCAAGACTGAACTGAAGGTTTAGACTCTTGGAACAGCCTTAAGTCTCCAGGAACACCTGGGAGGTTTGATTGTTAAAGGCACCCTTGCTCCCTCACTGCTCAGACACACACCCCACATTCAGAGCAGACAGTACCAACTGCACAGGCAAAACTGGTGCACCAATTGGGCCCCACAAGAATCAGACCCTCACAAATAACAAAGACAAAGTTGGGGAGAACTGGCTTGAGAGGAACAGATGGCTCACAGATGACATCTTATGGTTAAAGTGTACACCACCAAGTGGTAGATCTGACAAATTAGAGAGAAGTCTTTGAATTAGCATACGTATACTAAAAGAGCTCTATCAAGTTAAACACATGCCAAGAGGGCAAAAATAACAGAAAATTTTAAAGCATATGAGAAAACCAGAGGATGTGGATAATCCAAACCCAAACACCCAAATCAGAAGGTCAGAGGAGATGCATTACTTGGAGCAATTAATCAAAGAACTAAAGACAAACAATGAGACTATGGCACAGGATATAAATGACATGAAGAAGAGCCTAGAAGAGCATAAAGAAGAAATTGAAAGAGTAAATAAAAAATAGATGACTTATGGAAATAAAAGAAACTGTTGACCAAATTAAAAAGATTCCAGATACTCATAGTACAAGACTAGAGGAAGCTGAACAATGAATCAGTGACCTGGAGTATGACAAAATGGAAAATGAAGGAACAAAGGAAAGAATGGGGAAAAATAAAAAAAAGATCAAAATGGACCTCAGGGATAAGATAGATAATATAAAACATCTAAATAATAGACTCATTGGTGTTCCAGAAGGGGAAGAGAAGGGTATACATCTAGGAAAAGTATTCAAAGAAATTGTTGAGGGAAATTTCCCAAACCTTCTGAACAAGATAAATACACATAGAATAAATGCCCAGTGAACTCCAAATTGAATAAATCCAAATAAACCCACTCCAAGACATATTCTGATCACTCTATCAAATACTGAAGAGAAGGATCAAGTTCTGAGAGCAGCAAGAGAAAAGCAATTCACAACATAAAAAGGAAAAAAAAAACATAAGACTAAGTAGTGATTACTCAGCAGCCACCATGGAGGCAAGAAGGCAGTGCCATGACATATTTAAAATTCTGAGAGAGAAAAATTGCCAACCAAGAATTCTTTATCCAGCAAAGCTCTCTTTCAAATTTAAGGGAGCATTTAAGTTTTTCACAGACAAACAAATGCTGAGAGATTTTGCTAATAAAAGACCTGCTCTACTTGAGATACTAAAAGAGCCCTACTGAAGAGAAACAAGGAAAGGAGAAAGAAACAATATATCCCATTTAATACTTGTTTTCGTGCAGAGAGAATTCACTGATCTTTTCATTCTCCTGTAGTCGGAAGTCCCACCAGAATAGAATTTTGTATTTCTCTTACAATTTTTTTCTTCTTTGCTTTCTTTTGGATTATCACTTAAAAAAAAATGGTTTCCCCCTACATTATCTGGGAACTTACATACTTTATTTTTATTCTTTAAGTGGTTACCTTAGATATTTTAACATGCATACTCATCAAAGTCTAAATTAATCTCTCCTAATCCTTATGAACACAGAACTTTGGAATATTTTAATTTCAATCACTCTGTATTGTATATTTTTTAATTCTAGCTTTTTTATTAAATCCTCATATGATGTTACTATGATTATATTATACAGACTCTCATTTAAATTTATCTAAATTTTTACCATTTTTTTGCTCTTCAACCCTTCTTGCATCTCAAACCTTCCATTTGAGATCATTTTCCTTCTGCCTGAAGAATATTCTTTCATTCTAAAATGAGTTCACTGAGATAAACACTCTCAGTTTCTACTTATCTCATGTTGTTTTTATTTCCCTCTCATTATTGAAAGAGATGCTTTCTCTGGACATGGTAGATTTGGTAGTATTTTCTCTCAGCAAAGTGAATCTATCAGTCTACTGCTTTCCTGTTTCCACTGTTGCTGTTGTTGAGAAGTCAGATTTTGCTACTTTTGCAGTACTTTTTGATCCCTTTTTTTTGAATTACTACTTTTGATCTTTCCCAATGGCTGTTTTAACAATTTTCTGCTTGTCTTTGGTATCTGCAGTTTTAATATAATGTATTCAGTTATGAATAGTTTTCCTGCTTGGGTTTTATTGTGTTTCCTGAGATGTAATTTTTTTTTTTAATGTGTAAAATATAGCATGTCTTCCAGAAGGTATAAAAATGCATAAAATATAATGTGCAGCTTAATAGAAATTTACCAGCACCATAGCAGCCCTCTGGCCTTCTTCCCAATCAAGCACTCCTCATTTTCCTCTTAAAGCAATCACTGCCTTTATTTTTATGATGATAACATCCCTGTTTCTTTTTTCTTTTAGATTTCTACTACTTAGGTGTGCATCCATAGTTTAGTTTCAGCCATTTTTAAACTTTACATATATAGAATCATAAGAGTTATTTTTTGTCTGGCAAAAAGTATAAGAAAATTAAAAAAAATAAAAATTTAAAATTAAAAAATTTTCTGATGGGTATGGTAGGAACAATTTCACAGAAATGTTGCTATATTAGGTTATTTTCTTGGGGTAGAGTAGGAACATGTTGGAAGTAAAGTAGTTTCTTAAGTTAGTTGTCTTTTTCTTACTCCCCTGCTATGGTTTGTTTGAAATGGTTTTTGTTGTTGTTGTATGTTTGTTTTTAATTTATTTTTTTGATACAGTTGATTTTAAAAAATGAGTTAATTAAAAAAACTGAAAAATATATGCAGAGCTCCCTTGAGGAGCTGGTGAAGAATACAGGGGTGTTGCTGATGTGCTCCCAGATACAGGAGACTGGTGGTTTGATGGGCTGAGCCCTCTACAACAGGACTTGCCCTTGGGAAGACTGTCACTACAAAGGAGAGGCTAGGCCTCCCTATAACTGTGCCTGAAAGCTTCCACCCAATAGCCTCTTTGTTGCTCAGATGTGGCCCTCTCTCTCTGGCTAAGCCAACTTTGCAGGTGAAATCACTGCCCTCCCCACTACATGGGTTCTGACACCCAGGGGAGTGAATCTCCCTGGAAACATGGAATATGACTCCTGGGGAGGAATCTAGACCTGGTATAGTGGGATGGTAAAGAACATCTTCTTGACCAAAAGGGGGATGTGAAAGGAAATGAAATAAGCTTCTATTGCAGAGAGATTCCAAAAGGAGCCAAGAGGTCACTCTGGTGGGCACTCTTATGCACAATATAGACAACACATTTTAGGTTCTAATGAATTGGAACAGCTAGCAGTAAATACCTGAAACTATTGAACTGCAACCCAAAACACATGAATCTTGAAGACAATTGTATAAAAATGTAGCTTTTGTGGGGTGACAATGTGATTGGGAAATCCACAGGGACCACTGTCCTCTTTGTTTAGTTTATGGATGGATGAGTAGAAAAATCAGGGGATGGGGGAAGGCACCCAGTGTTTTCACTTTAATTTTTCTTATTATTTTTGTGTGTGTGGTAATGAAAATGTCAAAATTAATTTTGGTGATGAATGCACAATTATATAATGGTACTGTAAACAATTGAATGTATGCTTTGTTTTGTATGACTGCATGGTATGTGAATATATCTCAATAAAAATGAATTAAAAAAAGGAAATTGTCAAAGAAAAGAAAATAATGAAAGTAAGTCTATAAGATACTCAAGCAAATACTCGGACACAACATTAAAGTTTATGTGCATTTTTCAAATACAGACATATTGACCAACTGTTTCAATATTTTTCTATCTTCAGGGACTCAGACACAATTAGCTCACATACCATTGGATTGCTCAGCAACACCTCCACAGGATGATGCAACCCTCTGATTCAGGACAGCAAGTCACCTCACAGCAGGGAGGGATTCTAAGTACAATCCTGTATTCAGGATACTTATGGCTGGGCACAGACAGAGACAACCTCCAGCATCCACAGTCCATGCTGACCACTGACCACTCTCCCCACTCCCTGGGTTCCTGCCATGGGTGCCCCATTCACTCAAGGGTCCAGGTCTGGCTACCACCTGTCCATGCTCTGAATCTTGAGTGAGGGGTGACACTTCATGCCCTCTGGGTACACACAGGACCAGGATTTGCTGTTTCGTGTTTCTGGCTATTGAATGACAAATTAAATGCAGCAAATTTAATCTTCTACATGGTCCATTTCCATCAGTTTTGAACAGACTGAAGGTTTTATATCAGCATTCCATAACCTCAGCACCATAGCATTTGGGACCAGATGACTCTTTGTGGTGGGAGATGTCCTATAAATTGTAGGATGTTTAGCTGCATTGGTGGACACTACTCAATAGATAACCAGGATTACTCAATTACAGTTTTGACAATCAAAAATCTCTCCAGACTCCCAGATGTTGTCAAATGTCCTCTGGAAATAAAGTCACCCCTTGAATTTATGACCCCTATATCAGCATATCTACTATCACCTAGATTATTCCCCTGAATTATGGGAAGTCTTAGAGATCCATCTGAAGGTGGGAAGCAGATTTGAGGTTCCACAGGAGAATGATTTTACTGGATTAAATGTTTCTAAACTTGGCAATTGATACAGCTATCTGTGAACATAAGCAGAAATTAAGAATTTATCAAGATACACTACTGTGGAGCCTGCCCTGTGGGAAGAGAGAGAAACCTAAATTCCATGAAAGATATAATCTTATGATCAGAGTCAGGAAACCTTCCTAGAATAACTATGAAAGATGTCCTTGTACAATGTCTTTCTTGGCAGGAAACCACAATTTATGAGAAGAGGCTTCCCATGTGGACAGAAAAGGCTGTTGGCATGAAATATTAAAAAATATATATATATAAATGGCATTATGAATGCACATTTTATGAAAAAAAATTGTAATCCTGCTATTTCTCTCTTTTTAAAATGTTAATGTATATTTTTGACACCTGCCTGTGTATGTGTGTGTGTGTGATTCAAGGGTGGGATTAACTGTATGAACTTTGCAAGGAAACACAATTAATAAAGGTCTTAATGTAAGTGCACAAATCTGATCCATGAAACCACAGTGATGGAGGGAGCAGAGTGAGGCGATTGGATGATGCACCCACACTCCTGACAGGATTTGCCACTTTTCCACTTGAGAGAAACAACTTTGCAGAGGTTCTGAATACAAGTTCTGTTCAACTTTCAAGAAAATTCAAAAGGAGGGGTCAAAACCCTACAAATTTATATGTATGTATATATATTTGTATATGTATATATTTATATATATGTATGTATGTGTGTATACACACACACACACACTCACACAAAGGGAATAAAAAAATACCTAGTCTGTGTTTGAATCTTGGATACACCATAGCACTGACTAGAATAGATGCAGTGACAGTTCTCTGCAGTTTCATGTTTTGGTGCAAGAAGAGGGAACCCCAGGCAAGGCCAGGTAACTCCTCACAGCCCCTCTCTGCACCTGCCCCTGGGGATGGCCCCTGGGCACCCCTTGCTGGTCCTGAATGCTCCTGCAGCACGGCCCTCTCTTGTGCCCTCAGGGGAGGTTTGTGTGTGGGCTCACCCTAACTTCCCCTCACTGTGCCTCTCACACAGTAGTACCTATTTATGTTCTCATGTCTCAGGTTGGTCAGATTTAAGCAAACTTCATCCTTGGAGTTGTCTTTGGTGATGGCAAGTCATGACTGAAGAGTTGGGTTCTAGTTTCTGCTACCAACAATGCATATTGCACAAACTCATTCCAGCACCTTTTCTGGACCCTGGCAGATCCAGTAAATATCAGCTGGATAAAGAGAATCCAGAGACAGAGCAGAAGGTGGACAGGGTCTGCAAGGGCTTCACCAGGCCAGTTCCTAACTCCTGTACTTGCACCTGGGACAGGAATCCTGAGGACAAGAAGAACCACAGTGAGTCATGTGCTCAAATGCATCACCCCCATTACATTTATGTATGAACCCTGAGACACTCACATCAGGGAGCTACCACCAGAACCACATGGCTTTCATACTTTTGATGACAAGTTCCATGACTCCCAGAAAATATTTTTCAGGGTGAGAATAAGCCTGAATTTAAATAAATGAGTCCTGTTTTTTAATCTGGTTACTTAAGCAGTGATTTGCATGTGGGAGGTACATTTCTATGTAAAGGTAAAAGCGGGGCTCATTTTCTCTGCTGCTGCCCAGCATGAATGATATTAGGGGTCCCCAATCTTCTCATGAGAACTCCACTTTCTCTCAGTACAGATTCCTGTTCCTGCAGGACAGAAATATGATTAGTGAGTTGATTATGGAGCTAGATGTAGCCAAGGATCAAAGATCCTTTTGAATAGTGTCTTTATGCCTCTAACCCAGGGATGCATTTGTATATGAAATAACCACCACAAATCTAAGTCCTTTCATATCTGTGAAAACATATTCTAACACATTTTCTCCTCTGTTAACTTAACTGTATGCTATAATCCAAAATTTTGAGGCAGCATCTCAATGTTGCAATTATAGTGAATTCCATGGAAACTAGGTGCCATCATTTGTCCTGTGAATTGAAGTGACATTCAGTGAATTGCTGACTTGGTGGAACATATTGTCAACAGAAAGAGCTAATTTCCTGTACTTTTTCAAGTGTTACTGTGCAGTTTTTAATTCAGCTGCTTTTTTTGAAAATCCAGTTAGTGATTTGACATAGTTCTTTTCTTGCACAGGTAAATGAAGAGGCCTAGAGTTGCCACGGCACCTGCTAAGGTGACAACAGAGGTCACTGTTTTTAAAGCTGCATGTTCAGCAGTCTTGAGACCTTGGAGTCCTCAAAGACTCTGAGTGTGGAGCAATCTGACAACAAGAGGGGGGTCTGGGAAGCACACTGTCATTTTCCCATCTACAGTGGGCCCTGTGTCTTGTTTTGTCCTGGATGACACACATCAGGCATCAGAACACAGGAGGAACAGGAGCAAGGTGATTGCAGACTAAGGCACTGCAGTGGAAGTTGACCAGGTCAGGGCTTGGGTCCCTGATACAAAGGCAAAGAGCAGGAATAAGAGACTTCCCATGATTTGAACACTGAGAATAATTACAAATCTTAATAGAAATGTCTACCCTGTTTCAAAAATAAACTTATTGATAGACTTACATTACTGAATTCAACTGCATAGTAGCCCTAATGTGGACTCTCATCTCTGACCACTATGATTCTTCAAGGATCACTGGCCCTCTTGTTGTTCCTGACTTTTCACAGTTGTGTGATGATGGAAGGTCAATTCTCCCCAATCCATTAACTTCATGGCCAGCACGTCCACACTGATGATTGTTGTTGGAGGTCTGCTTTCAAAAAATGAATCATAATCTCCACAGAAAAACAGAACAATATTTCTGTGTAACATTCATTTTGCCTGAATTTTGTGTTGCAGTTATATAAGGCTTCTCTGTTCTCATATTTGTATTCTTTAACCTCTCTTCTAACCCCAGTTACAAAATTAGGAAAATTGAATAATCATGTTCATACCTAGGTAATCATCAATAAGTAGGTAGATAAGGATTTATGGAAAAAAAGATTTATGGAAAATAAGTTTAGGTCTTGGCAAATGTTTTATTGATATCGTGCGTAGCCATCCTTAGATGAAATAATAGGAAGAAAAAGCATCAGTATTGTACTAGACAGAATCATTTTATTCCTGTCCACTGAATATAAAACTACAAAATAATTCAATAAAATATCTTCATAGGAACTGATTCATGTCATTTCATAAGTTAAAGTTGTCAGTCTAGTCAAATGAATCTCATTTTTCTGACAGAGATCTGTTTCTATGTGAGCATGTGACATGGTTTCAGCAGGGAGGAGGAGAGTTTGTCTTGCAAGGCATTTACAGACCTGTAGAAGGACTCTTTAGAAGAAATGCCCACACTCCTCAGCCCATCATCATATCTACAGATAGTGCTTGTGCTGCTGTCACCATGACCACACATGATGGGCATCAACTGAAGTATGAAACTGACATGCCAGATGTACCAGAGTGGGAACATGTGAACAGTTAATATACAAGTATATGCCACAGTGGTTTGACAAAACAGGGGACCTGTCAAATCTCCAAGTCTTCTACATTAGATCATGAAATTTCTCTTTGTTAAGTAGTGTATGTTGCCTTTTCTTTGATTAGTGCTGAAAGAGTCATACATATTAATGAATAGGTCTTAAGTTATAATTTAAATGATGTAAAAGTCAGAGGATCAGTTGAGGATATGATCAGAATAGGAGAGGCAAGAGAAATGGTTAAGTAACAAGGTTGTGCTCAGAGGGGAAGACTCTTGCTTGGGAACATCAGTGCTTAAGCTTTTTAAAGGAATGTTTACCTAACAGGAAGCATGGGATGTACTTCATCAACATGGTGACAGACAGCTAAGGTAGCAGGATCATTTTTCCCTGGAGAATAGGGAAATTGAACATCCATCACAGACATGGGGCAATGAGTAATTAGGCAGAACTTCAAACTCTTGGAGAACATAGGCATGGGAGGTTTGCCACTGATTTAGGGGCATGTGAGTGAGACAGCAAGACCTGAAATCCCTGGGGAAGTTGGGTTATGAGAAGTATATCAGCAAGAAGGGGAAAATTCTAGGAGGCAGCAGGTTAAGTCATCTTGAAAACAGGGGATGAAATGTACCATGCAATCAATTGGAAAAGGATGAGAAGGCAGAACTAGACATTTCTGGAGAGCAGAGGATACAGAATTTATATGCCATCATGAGACAGGTCTGGGAGCCAAGGCTGCAAGATGAAGAGGACTCAACTTGGGAACTGAAGTGACAAAAAGCAATGTCACTACTTGGGAATAAAGGAGAAAATTAGGAGCCAATTTACCAGTTTTCACATCATTAGGGGAAACAGAAAGAATTGGTGAGGTAAAAATGGTTTCCAAGGCACTTCATTCCTTCATGGGACTCTCCAGGAACACATGCTAGACTCTTTGAACTTGTTGAATAATCATTTGTTCCTGCATTGAAGATCAATAAGGACATGAATTATTCACATTATTCTGCGGTATGGGGAAGGAGAATTTAATTACCTTAGGAGAAGCTGGAAAAATTATTTTGTAGAAACAGAAAGGAAACAGTATATATGTGAAGTGTTTATGAAGACTGTCAATCATTGGAATGTCTTCTGAAAAGTGCAAATAAAGTTTTTTTTTTATTTTTTTATTTTTTAAGGAATGGAGGAATAGCCTGGGTTAAGGGCTTGGGGTAGAGGAAACAGCATTGTGAATTGTAGGATGCAGGAACTTCTCTTAGAGGATGTGCTGACTAAGAAGCTTGTAAAGAAAATAGTTCCTTGGCTGTTGTATTATGTGTGATCAGTTATTTCAGTATTGTCAATACTTGTGATGGACATTACCATGTCCTTATTGTTCATAGAAAATTGTACTGTGGTGGGAAGATAGAGATAATTTCAGTTCTAAGAGATACCTGACATAGAGAAATAGAAGCAGTGACATCACACAGACTTTAGAAAATCCATGGATCTGTCTTGGAGGCAGGACTGTGTTGTTGCAAGAATGTCCCAGCAACAGAAGTTCCATGAGGGTCAGACAGCACTCTGGTGGACCATGATGAAGTTGGCTTTTGAGTATATAATGAGTTCATGAATTTTACTTCCCTCTCAGATTTAGATTTGGAACAAGGATGGGACATGCCTTGACACCATGTCTCTCAGGCAGCCCCATGGCCATCCAATCCAGCACTTCATGTCTCAGAACACAAAGACTTTTCAAGTTGGCCAGTGGATCCTTGGCCCCATGGTTTTGAGGTCACCAATCAGAGATTTTCCACAAGTAAACATGGAAGGAAAAATTACCTCAGGTGAGCTTAAGGTTATAATTACTCCTTCTCCCAGGGACAAGGAAATGGAGAAATGTGCAGAGAGTTTATCCAGTGGAAATTTGTGCAGCCATAGTCATTAATTTATGTTTTCTCTTACAAGGTAATATGTTGTTTTTCTTAAAGTGCATTAATGAGGGTGAAATTTCCTATATTCTAAGTTTTTCCCTAAAATAGACTGCTTCTTGGATTAGTTGTTCAAAGCCCATAGCCTGGGTACAATCTACTAGAGAACAAAAAGGTAAGTTACTTCTGATGAAAACTCAAAATGAGTCTATTCTCTCAGAACAGGCCACTAAGAAGAAAATTATAAAGACACGGAGTTTCCCAAACAGAGAAATCTCAAAATATCTCATCTTTACATGCATTTTTATCTTATGCTTTTAGTGAATATATCCACAAAATGTAGACAAGCCATGATTCAAATTCTGTATGTGAGTCTAAAGTAAAAAGGTAAGAATGTTTCCTCTTATTACAAGTGTAGAAGTCAGAGAACTGTAAATCTTGAGAGATAACACAGGGAAAACTTTCAGTTGGAGAGGAAGCCCCAGACACCAACAGGAAACCAGCTGTGAACATCACATCAGCACCTGCACCTGGAGCTAGACCCTATGCTCCATGGTCCCTGAGTGCCCCCTGCAGGCCAGTCCCCTCCCAACACCCTGAAGAGAATGCTTGTTTCTGGCTTCTCAATGACTCTTGCTTACTGTGTACTTCACACAGTAACACAAGGCTATAACTGTGATTCTCAGGTTTGAGTATCTCAGATAAACTGTGTTCCTGTTTTCTTCCCAGATGGTGAAGCAGCACTGCACGGAATCTCTACCTCTTAGAACCTACATTGGTTTTTAAATTGCCAATGAATTTCAGTCCCTTTCACATTGCCTGGCA
This sequence comes from Choloepus didactylus, assembly GCF_015220235.1. NCBI lineage: Eukaryota > Metazoa > Chordata > Mammalia > Pilosa > Megalonychidae > Choloepus > Choloepus didactylus. Next base: position 2,801,470 of record NC_051325.1, on the reverse strand, counting down.
GAACCAATCCATCCAGTAGTTACTGAATTTGAAACCAGGACTGCAGGGGTGAATGTCAGAGACACCCTTGGCTGCAATAAATCTCCCTAATGTTTCAGTAGCTGCTCCTCACATTGGATGCCCCTGAGTACAAAGACATCCTGGTCAGAAAAACTATTGCAAATATCCAAATTTTCTCTCAGTGCTGTCCTCTCACATCCACTCACATTCTCAATGCTGCCTGTTCTCCAGAAAATGACTTTTTTAAAATTGTGGAATATAACATATATACATAAAAGTGATAACTTTCCAAATGCAATTAAAAATTAGTTAGCAAATTCAAAGAATGTTATGGATTATGATTCCATAATTTCAGTTACTTCCTAATTGTGAAATATAACATACATACACAAGGTGATAACTTTAAAATTACAATTGAACAAGTTGCTATAGAGCATATTCCAAAGATCTCCATGGGTTACAGTGCCAGCATCTCAGTTTCTTCCCTCTAGCCATTCTTATACCCTAGCAACTAAGAAAAAGAAAATTATGTAGGGATTCACCTTTTGTAGTCCTTATTTAATTTTGATCTAGTCTATTGCAACCCCTTCCTCAAATTAAATCACTTTCCCACTCTTCAGGGATGATTAGCCATTGACCACCCTAACCTTTTCATGTTGAAAAGGCAGTCAAAAATATGGAAAAAAAAGGCATGTCTTGTTTATATTATTGAATTAGCTGTTGCCTCTGGGTTTTGGGAATTACCTGGCAAAGGAACAATCTAGAGGATTGAACTTTCTGAAGAAAATACTGAGTGAAACTTTTATAGAGCCTTGGAGAGGGGCCTGGCTATTTTTTTTAGGGTTTTGGGGACTACTATTGGCTTGAGCTTATCATACTTGAACATTTGGCATATCTATCTGAAGTGTGCGTAGGAGAAATCTCTAGGGCAACCCCTTGACACTATTTGAAATGGGTTCCACTAAGAAGCCATGGAAACTTTGTTTTGTTATCTTTCTTTCCCCCTTTTTGGCCAAAAATGCATTCTAGTTTTACAAGTGCAGTAAAAGACAACTCAGCACATCACAAATTCCATGGTGGACCACTTCTGTTGTGTCTCAGTCACCAAGTGTGTTGACCTGGGAAATAATGCTGGGGCTTTCTCTCAGAGCAGCAGGGTCTGGGCAAGGATGATTTTCAACATCAGAGGGAGGGGCCTTGTTTGCATTTCCTCCTATAATTCAGTAAGGACTGGGGTTGGTGGCCATCAGAAAGGAGAGTCTCCAGGGCATACATGAGAGGCTTGAGGGACAAAAGTTGTAAAAATAGCATTTGTGAAACCATGAATCCTTATTTTGTGATTTTTCTGGGCAACTGACTTAGCACCTATTGTCTTACTTCGTTACTAAATATCCACAAAATATCTGTAAACTATGAGGGATATGTTTTCTCAGCATGCCCAACAGTTATACAGATTAACTGTTAGATAAGAGAAGGTGAGTAGCAGCATGTAATTGTGGTTTTCATTTTCATTTATCTAATAATCTTTAGCAAACATTATTATGCTTATTACACATTTGTGTATTTCTCTTTGTAAAATGTCTATTCATATATGTTGTGTGTTCTGGCTAATATTTAACTATGTGTCTTCTGTATATATTCTGGACATAAGAAGTTTATTAGTTTTATGAACAGTGACTATTATCTTCCATTCCTTGGATTCATTTTAATTTCATTAATATCATTTGATAAACAAATTACATTAACTTTGACAAAATCCTATTATATTTTTTGTCTTAATGCTTCTGCTTTAATGCCATATCTAATAAATTATTGCATAACCCATTTTGTTGAAGTTGCAAGGATAGGGGTTATTATAAACCACATTAAAAGTGACAGGCATCATGGTGATCATCTTGGCAAGCCCAAAGAAAGGCATTAAATACATACAATTTTCCAACTTTTACAATGATATCTTTAAATAATAAAGCATATTTGTATGACAATTTTGAAAAATAAATAATATAAAAATAAATGACAGTTTTTCACACCCTCATATGTCTTGCAAATTAAACATTTATGACCTTAATTATTTCCAACTACCTCCTTAGCCTAGTCAGTGTGGTAAGGTAGAATTCTTAATCTTGGAGTTTGCAGTTTGTGTAACTATGCATAAGGCTCTGTGCAAACACAGCCTCTAAGGCATCACAAGGTATAGGTCAGAGGGTTTTTATTACTTTTAAAACAAAATTTTTATTTTAGAATATAACATATTTACAAGAAATAATACCTTTCCAACTCCAATTTAATAAGAAGTTAGAGGACAAATTTCAAAGGAAATTATCAGTTACACTTCCACACATTCAGTTATTTCCTAATTGTGAAATATGATATATATACAAAAAGATAGTATGTTGAAGGTATGATTTAACATGTACTTATATAGGAAATTTCCGAAGTTGTTATGAACTACAATACTATAGTTTTTGTTATTCCCTTATTGTGAAATATAGCATAGATACAAAAAAGTGATAGCTATCAAATTATAAATTAACAAGTACATATGGAACAAATTACAGAGGATGCTATGGGTTAAAGTTCCACTATTTCAGTTCTTAACCACTACCTATTTTAATACCCTAACAACTAAGGAAAAAGAAAATGAAAAGGAAAGAAAAACAAAAGTAATATGTACCAAAATTAATAATATATGTATTTTTGTTCAAATTGTTCAAAGAATGATATGTGACAACCAGAATTTTCATTCTCCCTCTTTCAGTGTGGGAAATCAGACAGTATTGGAGAGGCCTAACTGAAACATACTGGAAGTCAAGCTAAAAAATCCCCCTGGAAGTCATATTCTGGTATGTGATGAAAAACCTGGGAACCAAACACAGCCAAACTTTGGAGAAAAATAAAAGACAACATTAAAATTAAAAAATTGTGAATTATTTACAAATAGAACAAGTGAGACCTAACTTGTCATTATACACAGCAAAATCATAAGATACCAGATTTGAGAAGAGAAAGCATAATAAAGGAAAAATGCAGATAAATTATCTTAGAAAGAATGTACAAACTGCACTGATAAATGAGAGAGACTCTGTCATATGGATCTCAGTTATTAACAAACGATGCTGAGAACCTGGTATGAATTGCTCAGAATACACTTAGATTTATGTTTAAAAAAAAAAAACTATATATCAATAAGGTCCTTGTCTTGACCAGGGGTCAGTGCCACAGAGAAACTCCAGCATAACTGCGCATTATATTTCCAGTCCTGCTGGAATTAACCCTCCTGGAACCACAAGAAATAGAAGTCAATTTTCATCTTGATAAACCACTCTTTCCTTTAAATATGTGTGCCTTGTCTAGTGGAGATTCTCTTTAAGAAAACAGGGATAAGTTAATCATTCTTATGGATTTTAATAAAGCTTCAAGTGCATCACAGTTATCCATTGTTGGGAAACATGGAGGATATGTACCAAAAATGTTGTAATGGAAACAAAATGTAAATATTCTTGTGTTCAATGTAGAAAATTTCATTAAATTTATGTTTCCATCAGAAAACTTTTATTGTTAACAAAGGAAGATTGATTTACTGCCTGGCTGTTTTGGTGTTTCAGCTAAGAGAAGTTAATATATTATTTTCTTCAATTTTTCATTCATATTATGAACTGGATCCTATCCAAGAAAAGAGGATGTGGACAGGGAGAAACTAATACAAATGACGTCAATTGTGAGATTTTGTATTGTGAGAAGTCAGGTCAGGCTCCCAGCATAGGAGGCTTTTAAACAATTATTAGTTTAATCACACGAGACTTGAGCATGTTCCCTGATAAGAAGAATGACTGTAGGAAGGAGCATGAATATAATTTTTCTGGCCCAGCAATGGCTCATGCCTTGCCTCTGAATATTGGTCATTTAAATCTAGAATCTAATTAGTAAAAGTTTAAAAAACTGTGTTTATATTCTTAAAGTCTATTTGGCTCTTCATGAGAAAAATTGTGTGCTGTGAGAAGGCTTGAAGGTAATAATAAAAATTATCAGCATCTCAACTTTACAACATTTACTGAGTGGGAGAATTAATCTTTGGAATACAGATGAGATTTGTGGTATCGTTTACTACTTGATGACAATTATCATTTAAAAAATCTGACACTAATTCTCAGTTCCAGCCTGATATGTAAGGGTAAGTGAATCAAACTACATATGAAAAGTACATCTTGCTGTCTGAAAGACTGATGGGAAGAAAGGAATATGTCTCAGAAATCCTTATTAATTCTATGTAATGTAGGAGAAGGGTTCCTTCTTATAATTTTAACAACTCTTCTGCATGGTTACTCAAACTTGTAAAGGACTTATTTAAATGCTATTTTAAAGAGAAATGGAAAATTAAGTCCCATAGGAATTCCCATCCAAATAACTGAATTCACTTATTTAACAGTCCATTTACTGGTTTTGGTGTATTTTCCAGTAATGTGATGGACATTAAGTGGTTACACTGAAATAATAGTTGAATCAATGTATGAAAAAAGTTTTGAAATAATTGCCAACTCCATTTCTAAGGAATGCTCAAATTTGACAACATGGATTTTTAAAAATATCATGACTTTGATATGGAAAAGCAAATTTCCATATTTTGACTAAATTTGGATGGGTTTGGATATCAGAAATGCAGGCCAGGTTTTAATTCTATCAGTATAAACCCAAAGGCCTCAGTGCACTGTCCACTTCTATGCAATAGTGATGAGGGGACATGGAGTGTATGCTCCTCATGACAGACTCTGAGGTGAGCAGTCAGGTAAATCCTGGAGAGGGCAAGGGATAGTGGACTGAAAAGGTAAAACAGTCTATTCAGACATCTCTAAAAGGAATATGGACCAACAAAACTGGACAACAAGTTTTCTCCCTGTATATTCAACAGTACATAAAGAAAAAGGCAACCCTAGGCCAAAGAACCTAATAAAGAATTAAGGAATAATGTGTCTGGGGTATTTATGGTGTACAGAGCCACATGTTACCTCCATACACCACCAAAGAGAAACAAGTGGGACCATGTGTTCTTTTATACAGGACCTCAGAATGCACCTCCTATACCTCCAACAAAAGGGAACATAAAGGAAAAATGTCAACCTGCTGTGCTCTGGAATAATAACCTTATTTGTCAGGAAGATGCCGGACCCTTCAGTTCCTCCAGTCAAGCCCTACTGCAGTAGTGATGTTAAGACAGGCCCACTCCTGAGAGATACAGGAATCCTCATATGGACAGGATATCCTAAAGACTTCTCAATGGCCTTTATGAACCCTCATTTTTGGTCTGCATTGCAGCATAGGAAACTGCCACCCAACCTTCCCTCCCATTCTACCTTACTCAGCCTCAGACTTCCATTGTGGGCTCTCAGCTCCCCAGTCTCCATGGAACACACTCCATTTTCTCTCACAAAGCTGTGTCATCAAAAAAATCCATGCATATTTAAACTTCACTTTGAATGCTTTTCAAAGAATCCAGAATGTAAAAACACATTAATACAAAGTCTGACACAATTTCTGATGTTTGAATTTTGACTATACAGTAATCCTCAAAGAGATGGATCCTAAAGCCCATGTGAGTGTGTGCTTCTTTGAAATTGGCAGTAAACATAAACCCTCCACACCTGGGAACTCTATGCTATTCCCCACATCCAGTCAAAAATAAATGTCAAGCCCATACCCTTTCCCTTGCTGAAGGCAGCTCAGAAATCCTTGTGCCTAGACAGCTCTCCCAGGGAGTCAATCTGGTGGTAGAAAACCATCTCTCAAATTCTCTTGGCCAATCAAATAACATTAGCCACAACATCCCACCTGAATTTTGGTGTATGTGGATTCATCTAGTTTCTATGATTTGCCCACAAAGAATGCAGCTGTGAGAAGTAGGTGATCCTCCTGCATTGGCCTGATTCTCAGAATTTGCTGGCTAACTGGCTCTGCTGCCTGAAGACCAGCATGATCTCTGAGCTGCACTGCTTTGTGCTGCATTTTCAGAGTTCTATTGAATCTCCATTATAGATTTAACAAAGCTAAGCTGGATTTTTCAATGACTCGTGGCATTAGGGGCAAGGATAAGGGAACAGCATTCTCCTTATAGTGGTCCTTGGGCATGTATCTTGGCCCAGACTTAACTGATTTCTTGAATGATTACAGCATAAACTCTGAGTAATGAGATGGGTTCATATTAATGACTCTGATCCTTTGAACAAGTAGTTCTGTGTATTAACCAGGCATTGTTCACTGTTTTCCATTGCACTTATTGGAAATATTATACACCACATCTTATATGGCTCCATCTGGTGGTAGATTCTGTGGAAGCAAAAGCAGTCACTAATCAAAGATCAGGGCAATTTGAATATTTGGAATGATGAGGCCACATTCCCAAAGACAGATGCTGCTTAGGACACCAGAAAATGTCTTTTAGGCAGCAGATGTCTGTGTCTTGGTTGCAATGAAGTTCCCTGATCCTCATTGTATGGGGAAACACTCATGGACCATATTGCACACCCAAAGGTTTACTAAGTCAGATACAGCCAACAGGAGACCTCTAAACCTGATGATATTAAGTCTCTCTGTCTTAGGAAATTTAAGAATAGGAGGCTAGAGAGTACACTTCAGAACTATATCTATTAACCAACTCTCCAGTCCCTGGAAGGAAATGTAACAGTGCCAGAATATTCTTTTTCCCACAGTTCAGGAAAACTGCATTTTTGAAAAAAAAAAGTCCCTATTCCTCAGTCCACATGCTGAGTTACCTCCCTTCTCTAGTCATCCCAGGAAACTCCACAGCATCCTACATGGAGCTGCCTCTCCTTCATGAGAGCTCACCTAGACCTGACCAGGGGAACTTTAGTGGCATTCTTACTAAATGAAAATGCATTTTAATTCTGCAGACAAAATGGGCAAAAGATATGAAAAGACAGTTGTCTGAAGAGGAAATACAAATGTCCAAGAAACACATGAAAAAATGTTCAGCTTCACTAGCTATTAGAGAGATGCAAATTAATACCACAATGAGATACCTTCTAACACCGATTAGAGTGGCTGCCATTAAACAAACAGGAAACTACAAATGCTGGAGGGGATGAGGAGAAATTGGAACTCTTATTCATTGTTGGTGGGACTGTATACTGGTTCGGCCAATCTGGAAGTCAGTCTGGCAGTTCCTTAGAAAACAAGATACAGAGTTACCATTCGATCCAGTGATTGCACTTCTCGGTATATACCTGGAAGATCGGAAAGCAGTGACACGAACAGATATCTGCACACCAATGTTCATAGCAGCATTATTCACAATTGCTAAGAGATGGAAACAACATAAATGTCCTTCAACAGATGAGTGGATAAATAAAATGTGGTATATACACATGATGGAATACTACACGGCAGTAGGAAGGAACGATCTCATGAAACATATGACAACATGGATGAACTTTGAAGACATAATGCTGAGCAAAATAAGCCAGGTACAAAAAGAGAAATATTATATGCTACCACTAATGTGAACTTTGAAAAATGTAAAACAAATGGTTTCTAATGTTGAATGTAGGGGAACTAGCAATAGAGAGCAATTAAGGAGGGGGGAACAATAATCCAAGAAGAACAGATAAGCTATTTAACGTTCTAGGGATGCCCAGGAATGACTATGGTCTGTTAATTTCTGATGGATATAGTAGGAACAAGTTCACAGAAATGTTGCTATATTAGGCAAATTTCTTGGGGTAAAGTAGGAACAGGTTGGAAGTAGAGCAGTTATCTTAGGTTAGTTGCCTTTTTCACTCCCTTGTTATGGTCTCTTTGAAATGTTCTTTTATTGCATGTTATTGCTTTTTTTTCAATTTTTTTTCATACAGTTGATTGAAAAAAGAAAAAAAAGTTTTAAAAAAAAACAAGGAAAAATATATGTAGTACCCCCTTGAGGAGCCTGTGGAGAATGCAGGAGTATTGGCCTACCCCACCTCCATGGTTGCTAACATGACCACAGACATAGGGGACTGATGGTTTGATGTGTTGAGCCCTCTACCATAGGTTTTACCCTTGGGAAGATGGTTGCTGTAAAAGAGAGGCTAGGCCTCCCTATAATTGTGTCTAAGAGCCTCTTCCCAAATGCCTCTTTGTTGCTCAAATGTGGCCCTCTCTCTCTAGCTAAGCCAACTTGAAAGGTGAAATCACTGCCCTCCCCCCTATGTGGGATCAGACACCCAGGGGAGTGAATCTCCCTGGCAACATGGATTATGACTCCTGGGGAGGAATGTAGACCTGGCATCATGGGACGGAGAACATCTTCTTGACCAAAAGGGGGTTGTGAAAGGAAATGAAATAAGCTTCAGTGGCAGAGATATTCCAAAAGTAGCCGAGAGGTCACTCTGGTGGGCACTATCATGCACAATTTAGACAACCCTTTTTAGGTTCTAAAGAATTGGGGTAGCTGGTAGTGGATACCTGAAACTATCAAACAACAACCCAGAACCCATTAATCTCGAAGACAATTGTTTAAAAATGTAGCTTATGAGGGATGACAATGGGATTGGGAAAGCCATAAGGACCACACTCCACTTTGTCTAGTTTATGGATGGATTAGTAGAAAAATAGGGGAAGGAAACAAACAAACAATCAGACAAAGGTACCCAGTGTTCTTTTTTACTTCAATTGCTGTTTTTCACTTTAATTATTATGCTTGTTATTTTTGTGTGTGTGGTAATGAAGGTGTCAGGGATTGATTTAGGTGATGAATGTACAACTATGTAATGGTACTGTGAACAATAGAATGTATCATTTGTTTTGTATGACTGCATGGTATGTGAATATACATTCACATGGTATGTGAAGAAAGAAAAAAAAAGGAAATGGTGTCTCTGCTGCTATGCGGGAGCCGTGGTGGCCTCTGAGGCAGTGGCAGGGAGGGGAGCTGTAGGGTCCCATGGGACAGCTGAGGAGCAGCCGGCCGCAGCCTGCAGTGGTGAGGCAGCAACCTGAATCACTGGCACTGTCTGCCTGAGAGCTGATCCAGCCATTGGTGAGCAAGCTGTCCCGGGCTGTGGGCACCAACATCCTGTGCACCCTGCATGGGCAGCAAGCCCTTGCTCAACAGGCATCTGGTCAAGAGCCACCACCTGCAGGACAGGATAGTAAATCAAACAATAAAGAAAGATTTGAAAACCATAAAAAAAAATGAAAAGATTGGCAACAACCCTCTGAAACCAAGAAAAAGTCTCTGAGGTACCCATACCCAATTAAGGCCCTAAGTTTTCCTCTCTTCTCCTTCCTGGCCCATGACAAGGAACATGGCACCACCACCCTGGAACATTTGATCCTGAAGTTGTGACACTTTGGGACCCATAGCAGACTGCAGTTTCACACACAGATAAACCACAATGTTCTTTTAAGTGATGACACATGTATGTCTATGAAAAAACACAATCAATGATCATGAATGAAAATATCTTCATAAAATAAACCATTTATCTTTAACTCCACACAAATCCCTCAGGAAAAATGACTCTAATTTTTGAGAGGAATATTTTGTAAATCACATGCCATTAATACCCAAATCCATGAGTAAAAAATGAAACATTCTGCTACCAGTTACTATTTGCCAGGATGAAAAATATCAATTAACTTTGCCATGTAAATAATGAAAAGAAATATATTATAGAGAGGAATGAGATGGAATACCAGAAGATGAAAGACCATATGCGCCTCACATTATATGCAACCATCATTGATCTTGCAGTGTATGTGGTCACCAGGTGGAGACCCAAGGACACAGCTCACAAAGACCCAGACACCATCATGCACAACTCAGAGTAGAATGAGGTAATCCATAAACAGCTCCCCGCATATTCACCTATGATGGAGGTTACTACTTTATGAACACAGTGAATCAATTATACGTCTACATTTAGTATTGCCCAAACAGAATATCTACTTGGCTCCTAATGGTCACATGTGTTCACATAATGAGTCCACACACAAAGGACAGAGGACAGGGACACAGTCAATGGTGAGTGAGAATGGGTCCTCAGCCTTTTCCCAGTGCCTGTAGGAGCCACAACCTGAGCCACAACCTGGGATCCAGGTCAAGGCATGAATACTAGAATACAGACCACATGAACATGACACCCATTGATGGGGAGGAGAAGCAGCATGAAGTGATGTAAAAACAAAGATCAAGGGTAAAGAAAATGGTTTGGCAGAAAAACAGCCTAGTATATCAAGGCTCAATCTGATGTTCTCACTTCATGTGAGAAGAAGGAGTCAGATTTGTAATCCATTAAGATTTGCAGGTTACTGACCCTGAAATAGTGTCTCATCATTCTTGCCTGAATCCCAGTGTCCTAGTCAGGGAATCTATTTGATGTCTCTGCCCTGAGACTGATTGAACAATCCTCACTAGGCTGCTCTGAGCTACTTTGAACTCTGAGTGACCACTGGCAGAGTCATTTCTCCCTTCAAAAGTGATAGCCTGCTTTCTGTCTATTTGTTAATGACTTCTCCTATTAAAACAAATTTTCTGTATGGAGACTTCAATGGTGGGCACAGCATTGTACTTCTGATGATGTTTAGTTGGTAAACTGTAAGGTGGAGAATAAGCCCCAGACTTGCCAGGAAACCAGACCTGTTCCTCCCATCTGCACCTCCCCTGGGTTTGGCAGTTTGTCCTACAGGTTCTGAGTTCCCCTAACACTGAGCACCATCATTGAAGCCCTGCAGGTTTTGTTTGTGTCTGAGCTTCTCCTTATTGTGTGTGTCTCTTGCACATTAGTAGATGGCAATGTCCACAGATATTAGGTTGGCCATCTGCAGATACTGTATATTCTTTGCTTGGTCTCTACATGGTGAATCAATGCTTCCAAGAACCTCCAGTATACACTGTTCCACCATGAGAGTTCATTTGTCCATCCTAGCCCATCCCCTTTCCTGGAAAGCAGAGGATCCAACTCATCATGTAGATACTGAAGGTTAATCCAGAGGCTACATAGAAAGTCTCATGGGATTGCCTGTCTCTACAGGTACAGATATATTGAAATGTTCTCTCAGCAATAGATTGGAACAAGTTCTTCATATCTCACTCAAAATGTGGAGATCTCCATATACCATAATGCCAAGAGTACAGATTCAACCTCATATGGTAATTCCCCTGAGGCAGGACACTTAGATGCTAAAATAGGGCAGGAAGGGACCAGAGAAGTGTGTCCATCTCTGCCCATCCCCTCCTTGCCATGTACTTACCTGAGCTAAGGGAAAAGATTCTGGGGTTTTCTTTCAAGAAATGCTGGCAAAAATACCTTGGAAAAGAAACTTACCAAGTTATAGTCTTTGGAGAATACTCACATTTTTATGAGCAATGTATGCATCAAAACTCCCATTAGTGATGAATACAAATTTGAATTAACTGTCATTATTTTATTTTATGTCATAGTCAGAAGCTGAAAATCTTTACAGAAAAAGAGTACAAAAGGACTAAAAACAGACAACATGCATGATTTTACCAAAAATAACATTTAGCTAAATGATTCAGACCCACAGTAGATCACGTGTATGTTTTCATTTATACAGTGTTCAAATAAAACTATTCATTTATGGAGACCATGATAAACCCCCTGGGTGTTCAGCTCTGGATGAAGGAGAATGACATCATTACTATGAGTTGATGAGAGTAGATTTCCTTCCCTGCAGGCTGGTCACCTGGGTGTGTTCAGTTTTAACTATCCATTGAGCGTTACTACCCTATTGATTTCTACATTTTATATATGCCCCTTACAACTTAATACAAGCTCATCTATTTCTTAGTTGTACCATAGAGCTTACACAAACTTTTCATAAAAAGAAAATAAGGAAATATTCATGGAGACGTCATAACTTTGATCAGAAAACTGGCAAAGTTGTAGGAGGGAAATGTAATAACAGATCTATGAATCTCATCGAATTTGATGCGGAATGCCTACAGGAATGTTCAGAAATGAAATGGATTATATATTAAAATGGTAACATATCTACCAATTATTTCTCTAGATAGTATTGCAGTGTATTACTTTTTCTCTTCATTGATTTCAATTCATTTTTAATGAGATATATTCACATATCAATCATCCAAATTGTCCAATCAGTTGTTCATAGTACCATCATATAGTTGTGCATTCATCACCCCGATCTATATTTTGAACATTTTTCTTGTACCAGAAAAAGTGAAAGAAATAATTAAAAATAAAGGTAAAAAAGAATACCCAAATCATCCCCCTACCCTATTTTTCATTTAGTTTTGTCACCATTTTTCTACTCACCCATCCATACACTGGATAAAAGGACTGTGATTGACAGGCTTTCACAATCACACTGTCACCCCTTGTGAGCTGTATTGCTTTACAATTGTCTTCAAGAATTAAGTCTACTTGGTTGCAGTTTGATGAAAGAGAATAAATTTTCCAGACCTGAGAGATCGCAAATGGAGTTGAGAGGGCATGCAGGTGGGCACTGTTATGCACTATATAGGTAAATCTTTTTAGGTTTTAGTGCAGAGAAATAACTAGAAATAAATAACTGAAACTAGCACTAGTTTGAAATTAATATTAATAAAATTAAAGCAGTGCTTTAATTTTTTTTTAATTTTCATTTCATTGAGTTATATTGACATACCACATGGTCATACAAAACAACTCATGCATTTGATTTTTCACAGTACCATTACATAGTTGTACATTCATCACCTAACTCAATCACTGACACCTTCATTACCACACACACAAAAATACCAAGTATAATAATTAAAGTGAAAAAGAGAAATTAAAGTAAAAAAGAACACTGGGTGCCTTTGTCTGTCTGTTTATTTCTTTCCCCCTATTTTTCTACTTATCCATCCATAAACTAGACAAAGTGGAGTGTGATCCTTATTACTTTCCCAATCCCATTGTCCCCCCTCATAAGCTACATTTTTGTACAACTGTCTTCAAGATTCATGGGTTCTGGGTTGTAGTTTGATAGTTTCAGGTATCCACCACGAGCTACCCCAATTCATTAGAACCTAAAAAGGGTTGTCTAAAGTGTGCGTAAGAGTGCCCACCAGAGTTAACTCTCAGCTCCTTTTGGAATCTCTCTGCCAATGAAGCCTATTTTATTTCCTTTCACATCCCCCTTTTGGTCAAGAAGATGTTCTCCATCCCATGGTGCTGGGTCTACATTCCTCCCCGGGAGTCATATTCCACATTGCCAGGGAGATTCGCTCCCCTGGGTGTCTGATCCCATGTAGGGGGGAGGGCAGTGATTTCACCTTTCAAGTTGGCTTAGCCAGAGAGAGAGGGCCACATCTGAGCAACAAAGAGGCATTCAGGAGGAGGCACTTAGGCAAAATTATAGGGAGGTCTAACCTCTGCTTTGCAGCAGCAGTCTCCCCAAGGGCAAATCCCGTGGTAGAGGGCTCAATCCATCAAACCACCACTCCCCTATGTCTGTGGGCATGTTAGCAACCATGGAGGTAGGGCAGGCCAATACCCCTGCATTCTCCACCAGCTCCTCAAGGGGGCTCTGCATATTTTTTCCTTGTTATTTTTTGTTTGTTTTTAAACTTTTTTTCTAAATCAACTGTATGAAAAATTAAAAAATTAAAAAAAAAACATACAATAAATGAACATTTCAAAGAGTCCATAACAAGGGAGTAAGAAAAAGACAACTAACCTAAGATAACTTCTTTACTTCCAACATGTTCCTACTCTACCCCAAGAAAGTAACCTATACCCATCAGAAATTAAGAGACCATAGTCATTCCTGGGCATTCCCAGAATGTTAAATTTACCCATGATAGCTTATCTGATCTTCTTAGATTATTGTTCCCCCTTCCTTAATTGCTCTCTATCACTAGATTCCCTACATTCTACATTATAAACCATTTGTTTTACCTTTTTCAAAGTTCACATTAGTGGTAGCAGATAATGTTTCTCTTTTTGTGCCTGGCTTCTTTCACTCAGCATTATGTCTTCAAAGTTCATCCATGTTGTCATATGTTTCATGACATCATTCCTTCTTACTGCCGCGTAGTATTCCATCGTGTGTATATACCACATTTTATTTATCCACTCATCTGTTGAAGGACATTTGGGTTGTTTCCATCTCTTGGCAATTGTGAATAATGCTGCTATGAACATTGGCGTGCAGATATCTGTTCGTGTCACTGCTTTCCGACCTTCCGGGTATATACCGAGAAGTGCAATCGCTGGATCGAATGGTAACTCTATATCTAGTTTTCTAAGGAACTGCCAGACTGACTTCCAGAGTGGCTAAACCATTATACAGTCCCACCAACAATGAATAAGAGTTCCAATTTCTCCACATCCCCTCCAGCATTTGTAGTTTCCTGTTTGTTTAATGGCAGCCATTCTAATTGGTGTGAGATGGTATCTCATTGTGGTCTTAATTTGCATCTCTCTAATATCTAGTGAAGCTGAACATTTTTCATGTGTTTCTTGGCCATTTGTATTTCCTCTTCAAAGAACTGTCTTTTCATATCTTTTGCCCATTTTATAATTGGGCTGTCTGTACTATCATCCTTGATTTGTAGGTTTTCTTTATATATGCAAGATATCAGTCTTTTGTCAGATACATGGTTTCCCAATATTTTTTCCATTGAGTTTGCCACCTCTTTACCTTTTTGACAAATTTCTTTGAGGTACAGAAACTTCTAAGCTTGAGGAGTTCCCATTTATCTATTTTTCCTTTTGTTGCTTGTGCTTTGGGTGTAAAGTCTAGGAAGTGGACACCTAATACACGGTCTTGAAGATGTTTTCCTACCTTATCTTCTAGGAGTTTTATGGTACTTTCTTTTATATTGAGATCTTTTGTCCATTTAGAGTTAATTTTTGTGTAGGGTGTGAGGGATTGGTCCTCTTTCATTCTTTTGGATATGGATATCCAACTCTCCCAGCCCCATTTGTTGAAAACACCATTATGACCCAGTTCAGTGACCTTGGGGCCTTATCAATGATCAGATGGCCATAGTTCTGGGACTCTATCTCCGAATTCTTAATTCAATTCCATTGATCTATGTGTCTATCTTTGTGCCAGTACCATGCTGTTTTGACAACTGGTTTTATAATAAGCTTCAAAGTCAGGGAGTGTAAGTCCTCCCACTTTGTTTTTGTTTCTTAGAGTGTCTTTAGCAATTCGAGGCATCTTCCCTTTCCAAATAAATTTGATAACTAGCATTTCCAAGTCTTCAAAGTAGGTTGTTGGAAGTTTGATTGGGATTGCATTGAACCTGTAGATGAATTTGGGTAGAATTGACATCTTAATGAAATTTAGCCTTCCTATCCATGAACATGGAATTTTTTTTTCATCTTTTAAGGTCCCCTTCCATTTCTTTTAATAGAGTTATGTAGTTTTCTTTGTATAGGTCTTTTATGTCTTTGGTTAAGTTTATTCCTAGGTACTTGAATTTTTAGTTGCTTTTGAAAATGGTATCTTTGTCTTGAGTGTCTCTTCAGGTTGTTCATTTCTAGCATGCAGAAACATTACTGACTTATGTGCATTAATTTTCTATCCTGCTACTTTGCTAAATTTGTTTATTAGCTCTAGTAGCTGTATCATCGATTTCTCAGGGTTTTCTAGATATAAGATCATATCATCTGCAAACAATGACAGTTTTAATTCTTTCTTCCCAATTTGGATGCCTTTTATTTCTTTGTCTTGCCATATTGCCCTGGGTAGCACTTCCAGCAGAAATTTGAATAACAGTGGTGATAGCAGGCATCCTTGTCTTTTTCCTGATCTTAGAGGGAAGGCTTTCAGTCTCTCACCATTGAGTACTATGCTGGCTGTGGGTTTTCCATATATGCTCTTTATCATATTGAGGAAGTTTCCTTCAATTCCTACCTTTTGATGTGTTTTTTTTCAAAAAGGGATGTTGGATTTTGTCAAATGCTTTCTCAGCATCTATTGAGATGATCATTAGATTTTTCCCTTTTGATTTGTTAATGTGTTGTAATACATTGATTGATTTTCTTATGTTGAACCATCCTTGCATGCCTGGAATGAACCCCACTTGGTCACGGTGTATGATTTTTTTAATGTGTCTTTGGATTTGATTTGCAAGTATTTTGTTGAGGATTTTTGCATCTATATCCATTAAAGAGATTGGCCAGTAGTTTTCCTTTTTTGTAGCATCTTTGCCTGGTTTTGGTATTAGATTGACATTAGCTTCATAAAATGAGTTAGGTAGTGTTCCATTTTCTTCAATGTTTTGAAATAGTTTAAGTAAGATTGGTGTCAATTCTTTTTGGAAAGTTTTGTAGAGTTCCCCTGTGAAGCCATCTGGCCCTGGGCATTTATTTGTGGGAAACTTTTTGATGACTGATTGGATCTCTTTGCTTGTGATTTGTTGGTTGAGGTCTTCTGTTTTTTCTCTGGTCAGTCTATGTTGTTCATATGTTTCCAGGAAATTGTCCATTTCCTCTACATTATCCAGTTTGCTGCCATACAGTTGTTTATAGTATCCTCTTATATATTTTTTTAATTTCCTCAAGATCTGCAATAATGTCACATTTCTCATACATTATTTTGTTTATATGGGTCTTCTCACTTTTTGATTTTGTCAGTCTAGCTAGGGGCTTGTCAATCTTGTTGATCTTCTCAAAGAACCAACTTTTCATGTTATTTATCCTCTATTGTTTTTTTTTTTTTTTTGTTCTCTATGTCATTTATTTCAGCTTTAATCCTTGTTATTTCTTTTCTTCTACTTGGTTTAGGATTGGTTTGCTGTTCATTTCTAGCTTCTTCAGTTGATCCATTAGTTCTTTGATTTTGGCACTTTCTTCCTTTTTAATATATGCATTTAATACTATAAATTTCCCCCTCAGTATCAGTTTTGCTGCATCCCATAGGTTTTTGTATGTTGTGTTCTCATTTTCATTCATCTCTCTGTATTTAGCAATTTCTCTTGCTATTTCTTCTTTAACCCACTGATTGTTTAGGAGTGTGTTGTTTAACCTCCAGGTATTTGTGAATTTTCTAAGTTTCTGATGGTTATTGACTTCTAATTGTATTCTATTGTGGTCAGAGAATGTACTTTGAATAATTTCAGTCTTTTTAAATTTATTGAGCCTTGTTTTATGTCCCAGCATATGATCTATGCTGGAGAAAGTTCCATGAGCACTAGAGAAGTATGTGTATCCTGGTTATTTGTGATATAATGTTCTATATATGTCCGTTCAATCCAATTCATTTACCAGATTGTTTAGGATATCAATTTCCTTATTGGTCTTCTCTCTGGTTGATCTATCTATAGGAGAGAGTGATGTGTTGAAGTCTCCCACAATTATTGTGGGAACATCAATTGCTTCCTTTAGTTTTGCCAGTGTTTCTCTCATGTATTTTGTGGCACCTTGATTGGGTGCATAAACATTTATGATTGTTATTTCTTTTTGTTGAATTGCCCCTTTTATTATTATGTAGCGGCCTTCTTTGTCTCTTAAAACATCCCTGCATTTAAAGTCTATTTTATCTGAGATTAATATTGCTACACCTACTTTCTTTTGGCTGTAGCTTGCTTGAAATATTTTTCCCATCCTTTCACTTTCAATTTCTTTGTGTCTCTGTGTCTTAGATGAGTCTTTTGTTTGCAGCATGTTGATGGTTCATTTTTTTTGATGCATTCTGTGAATCTATATCTTTTAATTGGTGAGTTTAATCCATTTACATTCAACATTATAAGCATGAAGGCATTTCTTGAATCAGCCATCTTATACTTTGGTTTATGTTTGTCATATATATTTTCCCTTTCTCTTTAATATCTGCGCCAGTTTGAATTTATTGTGTCCCCCAAATGCCATTATCTTTGATGTAATCTTGTGTGGGCAGATGTTATCAGTTTTGATTAGATTTCTTTGAGCGTTTCTTTGGAGATGCACCACATCCAACTGCAGGTGATAACTCTGATGAGGTAATTTCCATGGAGGCATGACCCCACCCATTTAGGGTGGGCCCTGATCAGTGGAACCATATAAATGAGCTGATGGGCAGAGGCAACTCAGTGCAGATGAGGGTGAACTTTTGAAGAGGACCTACTGCCAAGAGGGATGCATTGAAGAAAGCACAGGAGCTGCAGATGAGAGACAGTTTGAAATCGGCCATTGAAAGCAGACACTTGTTCTGGAGATTCTGAGAGAGGAAAAATATCTCAAGTGCAACCAGGAGTGACATTTTTCAGGAACTGCAGCCTAGAGAGGAACATCTGGGATGAAAGCCATTTTGAAATCAGAACTCTGGAGCAGATGCCAGCCACATGTCTTCCCAGCTAACAGATGTTTTCTGGAAACCATTGGCCATCCTCCAGTGAAGGTACCCAATTGCTGATGTGTTTCCTCGGACAATTTATGGCCTTAAGACTGTAACTGTGTAACCAAATAAACCCCCTTTAATAAAGGCCAATCCATCTCTGGTGTTTTGCATTCCAGCAGCATTAGCAAACTAGCTAATATCCTTTAATATACCCCTACTGAATCTCCTTAGTACTGAACCTTTCTCCATGTCTCTCTCTCCTTTCTTTCTCTGTCTGTAGGACTCCCTTTAGTATCTCCAGTAGGGAAGGTCTCTCATTAGCAAATTCTCTCAGCATTTGTTTGTCTGTGAAATATTTAAGCTCTCCTTCCAATTTGAAGGAGAGCTTTGCTGGATAAAGTATTCTTGGTTGGAAATTTTTCTCACTCAGAATTTTAAATATGTTGTGCCACTGATTTCTCACCTCCATGGTTGCTGCTGAATAGTCACTACTTAGTCTCATGCTGTTTCCTTTGAATGTGGTGAATTGCTTTTCTCTTGGTGCTTTCAGAACTTGCTCCTTCTCTTCTGTATTTGACAGTGTGATCAGAATATATCTTGGGGTGGGTTTATTTGGATTTATTCTATTTGGAGTTTGCCGAGCATTCATGATTTGTGAATTATGTTGTTTAGAAGATCTGGGAAGTTTTCCCCAGCAATTTCTTTGAATAATCTTCCTAGACCTTTACACGTTTCTTCTCCTTCTGGAACACCAATGAGTCATATATTTGGAGGTTTTTCATTGTCTATCATATCCCTGATGTTCATTTTGATTTTTTTTTTATTTTTTCCCCATTCTTTCTTTTGTGCTTTCATTTTCCATTCTGTCATCTTCCAGGTCACTGACTCATTGTTCAACTTCCTCTAGTCTTGTACTATAAGTATCCAGAATCTTTTTAATTTGGTAACAGTTTCTTTAATTTCCATAATATCATCTATTTTTTTATTTAGTCTTGCAATGTCTTCTTTATGCTCTTCTAGGGTCTTCTTGATGTCCTTTATATCCTGTTCCATGCTCTTCTTCATGTCCTTTATATCCCATTCCATGGTCTCATTGTTCATCTTTAGTTCTTTAGTTAGTTGCTCCAGATACTGTGTCTCTTCTGATCTTTTGATTTGGGTGCTTGGGCTTGGGTTATCCATATCATCTGGTTTTTACGTATGCTTTAAAATTTTCTGTTGTTTTTGGCCTCTTGGCATTTGCTTAACGTGATAGGATTCTTTTAGGATTTGTAGACCAATTTGTAGACTAATTTGTTAGATCTACAGCTTTGTGGAGTACACTTTGACTAATTAGCAGTTGGACTCCACAAGCCACCTGTTACCCTCAAGCCAGTTCTCCATGCTTTGCCTCTGTGGTGAGTGGGGGAATGAGTCTTGTGGGGTCCAATTGGTGTACCAAGCTTGCATGTGTAGTTGGTGTTGCCTGCCCTGTATAAGGGGCATGTGTCTGGGAGGTCAGGGAGGGGGGGCCCTAACTATCAAATCTCCCTGGTGTTGCTAGAGTTTTAAATCTGCTGCAATACTCTCATCCTTCAGTTCAGTCTTGCCACAGTTTGTCTCTGCCACTGACACACAAGTCTTTTGTATTTGTGTGTGGCCCCAGAGACTTGTGAGTGGGTCCCTCTTCCAGGCCATGCACCCCCTGGACCTCTGTTCAGGGACGACTGTGCTATGTCAAGGTGAGTTCTGTCCCCCCAGGGCAGTTCTGGGCTGCCAGTCTGTGTAGGGAGGCTCCCAGTCTGCTGAAATCATGTCTGATTGGGGCTTATTAATTCACACTGCTCCACCTTCCCAACTCTGGGACAACCAGCTGAGGGTGCAGGGAAGGCTAATGTCCATGCCCAGTTTTGTGGTGTATGCATGTTATTGAAAGCACTACCATCACACTTGGTTGTCTGGGGCAGCTCTGGGCTGTGGGGCCAGTGATGGGCAGGAGTATTTCCTGTCCACCAGGATGATGGCTGTGAGTGGATGCCCCCCTTTTCTCGGGAAGTTGTGGTGTTTAGTGAATTTTCTCAGCCACTGAATTATTGCCTTTTGTCTCAGAGCTCTCTTAGTTCTGCTCTTGTCTTGACCTGCCCAAATTGCAAATCTTTGAGTCTTTCTGTATTGGGCTACTTAGAGTAATTGTTTTAGAAAAAGAAGAAAAGATTTAAAAAAGGGGACCCTCCTCTAAGATCTAATGGGTTATTGAAATGCTAAGAGACAAAGCAATTAGGGCCATCAAGGAAAGATCCAGGGGGCAGAGAGATCAGTTTTTCTTCTGGATTTGCATAAAAGCCTCAGGGCCTGAGATCTGCCCTTCCCCTTTCTATGTTCACCAGAACTACAAAAAGCCTCCACTTTTATTTTTGAGTTTTCTTGCTGTTTTTTGCTATGCCTATCTCCTCTCTGCTGGGCTGGCTGGTCTCAGACTCTCTGGTGTCTGGTCTCAGTCTATCTATGATTGGAGTTTGGATCAGTAGAATGAGTTTCCAATAAGAGCTGTCACTGTAGTTCTCCCTTCTCCTTCCCAGCACTGAGAGCCCCTCTTCCCATGGGTCTGAGCCTGGCAGGGAGGGGCACAGGTCCCCTGGCTGCAAAAACTTACAGATTTCACTGATCTCTGCAGTTCCACATTTCATGAGTGTTGTATGAAGTATGCCCAAATTCAGATTGCTCTGTGGTGTCCAGTCCATTCAGTTCCTGGTTTTCTACCTACTTCCCTGGAGGAGTAAATAAAACATACCCCTCACCAATCTGCCACCTTCTGCTTTAAATTTAATATTTAAAATTCAACAGAACAAATTCATCTAATTAAGACAAATTTCATGTGATTGTTAAAAATAGGAAGAGAATGATGTTTAATTAAATAAAAACCATCTACTAATAGAGGTCATGCTTCAAATATTAAATAATTATATCATAATTTAGAAGTGATGAATGAGATAAGCATGGCATCTAAGATGCAATATATGCAATATTCATTTTCTATGTGGCAAGGGAAACTAAAGGAATCAGTATCAGAAAATTAGAAATAGAAAATGCATTGTTTACATGCAACATGTTTCTGTTCACAGAATGGAAATAGAAAACCTACAGAAACTGAATAGAATTAAAAAAGTATTTCAGTAATGTAACAGGGGTAATACGCCTTGTTAATAATCCTGTAGACAAGATTAAAAGAAACACAAACATCAGCTGTATATCTATATATCAGCAGAAACACTTGGCAAATGTTTCAAAAATACCAAATACCTAGGACTGAAAAGAGCTCCATTAAAAAAGTCTCAAAAAATGCAAAGTATAATACAGTAAATCAATGGATATTTAAGTAAATTAATAATATACCATATTCACTTATTGGAAAAATGTAATTAAAAATTCCACATTTTCAAATTTTATTGACAACCCTACAGCAAGATCAATCAACTTACCTCTCAATTACCAACATATATTTTAGAAACTAATCAAATTTACTTAAAATCTTTTTGGATATCCTCAGGGTCTAGGAAAAAGCATGAATATTTAAAAATAAATAGTAAAAGTAAAGAAAATAATAAAAGTAAGTCTACAAGATACTCAAGCAAATAGATAACAGGATATGTCTTATAAGGAAATGTGCATATTGACCAACAATTTCAATATTTTTATATCTTTAGGGACTCAGCCACAGTGAGCTCACATACTAGTGGATTGCCTTGCAACACCTCCCCAGCATGACACATCCCTCTGATTCAAGGCATCAAATCACCTAACATCAGGGAGGTGTCCTAGGCCCAGCCCTGCCTTCAGGAAACATAATGCTGGGCACAGACAGAGATGACCTATGGCATCCACAGTTTCTGCAGACAACTGACCACGTGCTGCACTCCCTGGGTTCCTGCCATGAGTATCTGCTAGGTCTGGGCCCTGGGCCCTTCCCCTATTTCCCTGTTTTCTAAACCAGGTTTCAGATAAGCCCATGCCTCATGTTGTTGACTCTTCCATTTCCCCATTTTGTGTCATGTACGTTGTTCTCACCTGTCAATGACCCTCTCCCTTTCCCTCACAAATGTATTCTCTTACCCACCACTCCTATTCAAGTGCACAAGCCAGACATTGCCAAAGTTACAAGATAAACTTTGTGTAACCCTCTATTGGCCAAAGTTTGCATACCTTAAACTGTGTAACCTCCTGATTGGCAAAAAGCCCTATAAAAAGAAATCCTGCCACCCAAATGCATGCTTTCCCTGTGAGCAGACTTTCTGCCAGTGGTGGCCACATTGAAGTTTCTCTCAAATAAAACTTTTCTTTAGTACCTGCCCATTTGCCTTTGTTGCCCATTTTTCAAACCAAACTACTTTTCATTTGGTGCTGAAACCCAGGGAATGAGGTAATGACTTTCCTATGCCCTGAATTTATCTTTCCCTGTTGCACCAAAAATCTGAACTTTAGGTAGAGAAATTCACTGTGCAGCCCCTGGGTCATGGCACCAAGAGGTAGAGGGGATGCCACACCTCTCAGTTCCATCCATGAATAATTCCCTTCTCTGGACCTTGAGGACAGATTCATGGGGACACCTGTGTTTTTCACCTCATGTACACTGGGCTTTAAATCTCATTCATTCCCTCAGACTCCTCTCAGTCCTTCTTACAGGCAACATGTCTTACATCCCACCACAGGTATCCCCCATATGTTGCCTCATAAAAGTATGGGGTCAATTAAGCATAAACTTTAAGCCCAAATGGTTCATTTAATACTACAATATTGTATAATCCCAATAGAAATTAAAAAAAATAGCTCTAAGTGTCTGAAAATGGGAACTTTCATCCCCAAATTCTCACTAATCTTTACAGATTCTGTCAATGGAATGGCAAAGTAAAGTTCCAAAATTATTTTGGTACCTTAAGAATGAAAAGTATAAATTATGTTTATTAGAAGGAAACAAAAGGTGGTTTTGTCCTAGATGACTGGTAAATAACAAAAAAAAAATGAAAAATTAAACCTAATGGTAAATGCAGAGAGTTGTAGATAGTTTGCAGAGTAGTAAGTTTATTTCTGTGGTGAAAGTTGGGGAATGGTGGAAACTAGAAATATCACAGCTTGATAATAAAATCTCACAGCTTAGGGGGTGGTCTTGTAAAATAAAATTGCCCTGCATGTTTAAACTGCTGCTCAGGGTGGAAGCTGAACTCTAACCAGGACTAATAAAATTACATAAAATAAAGCTTGTAGGCTACTGCAGCAGTAACCTGCCTGCTCTTAAAAGCTGTGTATTCAGCTAAAAAAACCTTAACAGCCAATGTGGCAGCCTCTAAACAGCAAGTTAAAAGCATCCTAGATTCTCCTAACTAAATCCCTAAAATGTAAACCCCTGTCAAGCTAAAAAATTAAAACAGATAAATGTAAGCATGTTCAACCTCTGATTCAACTAAGGGTTAAAGCAGAGGAAATTCAACAGCTAATTCCCAAGAAGGGAACAGGGCTGAGCAGCATTCAGGGCCCCAGCAAAACCTTCTCATCAAAAGTGCCTTCCCTAAATGTACTGTAAAATGTATCAGCATAAACTACCAAAGCCATTTAATAGCATATCTGGTCAATAAAAAGCTAATAGTATCTGTCAAATAGTTATTAATTATAGTGAACTTAATATAGTAAATCCTTTATTTGCCCCTGTGCCAGATATAATTACCTCATTGCAGGATATAAGAACTTGATTATGCCACTTTTAATTTGTGTTTAACCTTGCTAAAATGTCATTTAACATATCTTTAAATCCCTTTAACCAAACTTCAAACACCTTCACACAGGACAAACAACAATGAACTTTTATTGTGCTGCAAAATTTAAAAATGTAAAAACCTCCAACAGACCCTAATTACTTTATCAAGTTCTTGGGTATTATCTGGTTAAGTAAAACTAAGTCTATTCCTTTACTGTTGTTAAAATGCAACACTATGTCACCCTGCTTACTCCTAAACAATTAATAGATTTTCTTTGCTTATTAAGTTATTGAAGGCTGTTTATACTCTATTTGGTCCTAATTTTAACACCTTCATACACTCTAATTAAAAAAGTAAAAGCATGAAAATAAAATTTTCCACAGAAGGCTGTGGGCTGAAACATTTATGTAAAAATGCTTACCTGCAGTTCAAATTAAAAGGAAGAACAATGACTATAAAATAGCACTCTTGGCTTTAACACCATATGCCAGTTAAATCTTTTTTACAAAAAAGAAAAAGGAAAAATACTCTTAGCATTTTCCCAATTTTCACACCACTTTCTTTGTTCTCACCATCACTTGAACCCTCCCTTTCCCTCACAAATTTACTCCCTCCAAAGCATCTCCTGTTCAAATGCACAAACCTGGCATTGCCAAAACTACAAGATAAACTATGCATAAACCCCTATTGGACAAAGTTCACATACCTTACACGGTGTAAACCCTGATTGGCAAAAAGCCCCCCAAAAAAGAAATCCCACCACCCAACTGCAGGCTTTCCCCTATAAGCATCCTTTCTGCCAGTGTGAGACCCCTGATTCTTCTCTCAAATAAAGCCCACTTGGCTTTGTTGCCCAAACCAAACTACCTTATAGTACCCCATTCACTCTAGGGTCCAGGTCAGGTTGCCACCTGTCCATGTTTTGAATGCTGAGCCAGGGGGCACTTGGGACACTCTGGGTACAGACAGGACCAGGGTTTGCTGTTTCCTGTTCTGGAATATGGAATGATGAATTAAATACAGAAAAGTTTATCTTCTACACTTGTCTATTTCCATGAGTTTTGAACAGTCTTAATGCTTTATATCAGTGTTCCTAAAACTCAGCACAATGGCATCTGGGATCAGATGGCTCTTTGTTGTGGGAGATTGTAGAATGTTTACCTGCATTGGTGGACACTACACACTAGATACAAGGAGTATTTAGTTACAGTTTTAACAAAGATTTCTCCAGACACCCAAGTGTTGTCAAATATCCACTGGAGATAAAAATTTTCCCTGGGATTTTTGACCCCCATATTGACATATCCACTATTACCCAGATTATTCAGCTTGAAAGATAACAAAGGTTGGAGATCCATCTGTGGGTTGAGAGCAGATTTGAGGTTTCACAGGAGAATGATTTACTGCACTAAATTTTTCTAAACTTCACAAAGATGTGGCTATGCATTAAAATGAGCTGTGACTAAGAACTCATCAACATACAGTACTGTGGAGCCTGTCCTCAGCAAAGATGGAGAAACCTAATTTCCATGAAATATGAAATCTTATGATCAGAGTCAGGAAGCCTCCCTAGAATCACTATGGAAGAGGTCCTTGTACATTATCTTTCTGGGCATGAAAACATAAATTAGGAGAAGTTTCCCATGTGGACAGAAAATGCTGTTGGCATGAAATATTTAAAAAATGTTTTAAATAAATGGCATTATGAATTCACTTTTTATGAAAAAAATAACACTGTAATCCTGCTATTTTGATAATTTAAACTGTCAATGTATATTTTATCCTGTCTGTGTATATGTTTGTATGTGGGGGGTGGGTGTGAATCAAGGGTGGAATTAATTGTATATTTGCATGGAATCATAATTCACAGAGACAGAGGAAGCAGAGTGAGGCACCTGGATGATGCATCCACATCCCTTACAGGATTTCCCACTTTTCCAGTTGAGAGAAATAACTTCAGAGAGTTGGTGAATAAAAGTTTTGTTTACACTTTCAAGCAAATTCAAATGGAGGGGTCAAATCCCCAGAATTTACATGTATTATATAATAGATATGTATGCATATATATACACACACACTGAAACATGGAGTAACATGAAAGATCTATTCTGTGTTTGAATCTTGGATACATCATAAAACTGCCTAGAAAAGATGAAATGGCAGTTCTCTGTGATTTCATGTTCTGGAGCAAAAGAGGGAACCCTAAGCAAGGCCAGAAAACTCCTCCCAGTCCTCTCTAACTTGACCCTGGGGATTTACCTGTGGGCCCCCTGGTGGCCTGAGCACCCCTGCAGCCCAGTGCCTTCCTGTGCCCTCAGGGGAGGCTTGTGTCTATGGTTACCCTAATTTCCCCTCAGTTTCCTCTCACACAGTAATACACGTTCATGTCTTTAGGTATTAGGCTGCTCAGCTTTAAGTAAACTTTGTTCCTGGAGTCATCCTTGGTGACACCAAGTTGTGACTGAAGAGTTGGGTTGTAGTTTGTGCTACCAAAAACCCATATTGCACTGACCCATCCAGCCCCATTCCTGGAACCTGGCAGATCTGGTGCATATAATAGCTGGTTAAAGAGAATCCAGAGAGAGAACATGTGAGGGACAAGGTCTGTGAGGGCTTCCCCAGGCCAGGCACAAACACCTGTAGCTCCACCTGATATAGGACACCTGAGGACAAGAAAAACCACAGTGAATCATGTGCTCACATGCATCATCCCTATTACATTCATGTGTGACTCCTAAGGCACCCATGTCTGGGAGCTGCCACCAGAAAGAGGAACCACAAATATGTCATGATCATGTGGATAAGGTCCACAGCTCCCAGAAAATATTTTAAAGAGTGAAAAGAAGACTGAATTTAAATGTATGAGTCTTGTTGTTTTATCTGCTTACTTAAGCAGTGATTTGTATGTGTGAGGTACATGTCTATGTAAAGGTGAAGTTGGGAGGAAAGAGAATTTTCTCTGGTGCAGCACAGCATGAAGGATGCTGGGGTCTCCAAACTTTTCCTGAGGGCCCTACTTTCTCTAAGCCCAGAATCCTGTTCCTACAGGACAGAAATATGACTAGTGAGTTGTTTATGGAGCTAGATAAGACCAAGGATCAAGGATAGTTTTGAATAGGGCCTATGTGCTTCTATTACCAGGGAGGCAATTACATGTCAAATACCCACCCCAATTCCAGGTCCTTTCAAATTTATGAAAACATATTCTAATACATTTTCTCCTCTGTTACCTCATTTATATGGTATACTCAAAAATTTAAAGGCATAAGCTAAATGTTTCAATTATAGGGAAATCCAAAGAAATTAGGTGCCACCATTTGTACTGTGAATTGGACTGACACCCAGTGAAATGCTGGCTTGGTTGAATGTATTGTGAATGTAAATAGCTACTTTCATGTGCTTATTCATGGGTTACTGTGCAGTGTTTACTTCAATCACTTTATTTGAAAATCTGGTTAGTCATTTGACATAGTTCTTTTCTTGCACAGGTATGTGAAGAGGCCTAGATTTGCCACGGCACCTGCTAAGGTGACCACAGAAAACATTGCTATTAAAACTGCATGTTCAACAGTACTGAGCCCATGGAGTCCTCAAGGACATTGAGTGTGGAGCAATGTGACAAGAGGAGGTATCTGGGAGGCAGACTCCCATATTCCCTTCTACAGAGGGCCCTGTGGATCACCTTGCCCTGGATGATACAGATCAGACCTCAGAACACAGGGGAAGCCATAGCAGTGATTGCAGATA
Organism: Choloepus didactylus; assembly: GCF_015220235.1. Lineage (NCBI taxonomy): Eukaryota > Metazoa > Chordata > Mammalia > Pilosa > Megalonychidae > Choloepus > Choloepus didactylus. The sequence continues at coordinate 2,773,724 of NC_051325.1, read as the reverse complement.
CAGTCACTGGAGTCAAAATTGACCAGGACAGTGCTTTGGTCCCTGATAAAAAACAAATAGCAGATTTAGGAGACTGCATGTGATTTAAACAACAGTGAGAATGATCACAAATATTAGTAGAAATGTCTACCCTATTTCAAAAATAAACCTATTATAGGCTCACATTACTAAATTCAACTGAACTGTAGCCCTAATGTGAGCCTTCCTCTCTTACTACTTGATTCCACATGGATCACCTGCCCTGTTCTTGTTCCTTACTTGACACACCTGTATGAAAATGGAACACCAACCCTCCATTAGCTTCATGGAGAATATCGGCACACTGACTGTTGAAGCTCTTTTAAAAAAATGAATCATGGACTCTACAGAGAAACACAACAGTACTTATGGGTAACAATCATTTTGGCTGAATTTCATGTGACCATTATTTAGGGCTTCCCTGTATTCATGTTTGTATTCTCTAACCTCTCTTCTATGCCTAGCTTCAAAATTAGGAATATTGAATAACCCCATTCACACATAGGTAAATGTCAATGAGATGGTACATAAAGATTCATGAAAAATTAAGTTTAGGTCTTGGTAAATATCTCATTGATAATGTAGATATCAATCCTTAGATGAAATAAAAGGATAAAAAAGAATCAGTAGTATACTAAACAGAATCATTTTATTCTTGTCCACTGAATATAAAACTACAAAATAATTTAAAAAAACTATATTCATAGTATCTGATTCATGTCAATCCATAAGTTAAAATTGTGAGCCTATTTATGCAATCTAATTTTCCAGTCAGGGATCTATGTCTATGTGAGTATCTGTCATGGTTTCAGCATGGAGAATGGAAAGATTTTTTTTCAAGGCATGTAAAGACTGCCAGATGGACTCTTTAGAAGAAATGCCCATGCTCCACAGCCCACAATCATATGTACATAAGTCCTTGTTGCTGTCAACATGAACACATGTGATGGACATTTACTGGAGGATACACTGGACATGCCATATTTATCAGAGTGGAAACTTAGGAAGGTAAAATATACAAGAATATTTCCTACTGGTTTAGCCAAACCTGGAACCCATCAAATCTCCACTTCTTATTCATTGGATCATAAAATGTCTTATTATTTAAGAAGTGTATGTCACTTTTTCTTTGCTTTGTGCTGAAAGAGTCATGCATGTTAATGAAAAGGTATTAAGGTATAATTTAAAAGATTAAAAAATTAGAGTTCCAAGTGAGGATATGATCAGAATAGGACAGGTAAGATACATGGATAAATAACAAGTTTGTGCTTAGAAAAGAAAACTCTTGCTTGGGAACTTCAAAGCTTGATCTTCTTTAAAGGAATGTTTACCTAACAGGAAGCATGGGATGTACATCACCAACATGGTGACAGACAGATAAAGTAGCAGGATTATTTAACCCTGGAGAATAGGGAAATGGAATTTCCATCACAATCATGGGGAAAATGAGTGAAAAAGAAGAACTTGAAACTCCTGAAGAACATGGGTATGGGAGATATGTCACTGATGTAGGGGCATGTGAGTAAGACAGCATTTCCTGAAATCCCTAGGGAAAATGGCTTACTGGAATTACATCAGTAACATGGGGAAATTCCATGAGGCAGCAGGGTTGACCACCTTGAAAAGTGGGGGATGCAATGTCCCCCACAATAAAGTTGTAAGAGGGATGAGAAGACAACTCATCTACCAATAAATTCCACAATATAATGTATGTCCAGCATCCTCCAAGGTAACTGCATTCTCCAGATGTTCCTGGAGATCAGGGGATATAGAAGTTATGTGCCATCATGGGACAAGTGTAGGAGCCAATGCTGAAATTTCAGCAGGACTCAAATTCAGCCCTGAAGTGACAAGAAGCAATGTCACAACTTGGGGATAAAGGAGAAAATTAGGAGACAATTTAGCAGTTATCACATCATTAGTGAAAACTGAGAAAGAAGTGGAGAGGTAATAATGGATACCAAGACAGTTAATTCCTTCATGGGACTTCCCAGTAACACAGGCTAGACTCTGTGATGTTGTTGAATAATCATTTGGTGCTGCAATTTTTCTTATTGCGAGACTTCAGTAGAAGGAACTTTTCCATATCATTCTGCAGCATGCATAAGGAGAATGCAATGACCTTGGAGGAAGCTGGACATAGATTATACTGTGGAATTTATTGGTAGATTTCTTGGAAATTTGTACATAGGCAAATATTTTATCTGTGAACAGAGAGTTTTATATCTTCTTTTTCTAAACTGTAGGCCTTATTTATTTTTCTTGCTGTATGACACTGGCTAGCATTTCCAGTATATTGTTGAACCAGATTGGGGAAAGTGGATATTCTTGCCCTGTTCCTGAATTTTAGAAGTATTCAGTTTTTCAAGTGTAATGTCAGCTGTATGTTTTTGTGGATGCCACTTATTGAAATAAAAAGATTCCTTCAAAAAATGACTTTATTATATATATATAAGTATATGTATATGTATGTTTATGTTGGTTGATGTTTATAATTATATTTATATTTATATGTATATTCATATTTACATTCATATTTATATTTTAATACAAATGGGCTTCACACACAAATAGGAATTTGGACAGATTGCTACCAAAATGGTAGCATTTTTGTCAGACCTAGGCTTTATTTAGACATAATATACAGTCTTCTTTTTTCATGGAACTCAGGTGGAGTGTCCATGGAAGGCAGCTATTGGTTAATGAGCAAGCTTCAGGAACAGAATGTTCATGCAGGATCCAGTCAACCTGGTGATTTTCAGCAGATTCTTTATCACTGGCATTGACTTGCTTGATACAGAAAGACCAAATCACCCCAAATATTGTGTGCCATCCATGAGATACTGACCCTGGGAGGAAGCAAGCCTTCATGCCCCTGAACCATGAGTCAATAAATTATGTTTTTGAAGCCAACCAATTGTAAATTTTTAGTGGCCAGAAATTAAACCTCTTCCCACATGCAATATATTTATTCCATCACATCACACAGCCTTAATCTTATAGTCATTTTAAACAATGCCAAAACCAATCTCATTAAAGTCATTAATGGATCTGATCAGTCCTGGGGCAACATTATTCTCTCCTTGTGTACTAGTTTAACCTAGAAAATAAGGTTTCTTTTTTTAAATACTGTATTGGAAAAACTGTTTGGACATTCCCATTCTAAAAAGAATTTGGAATGAAAACAGGTGTCATGTGTCCTAATCAAGACCAAAACTCAGTAGGGTAAACACCATTATATGTCAGGGTCTGAGAGGCATCTATGTATGGATGTTTTGTTCTGCAGGCCTGCTGCACCACAAGCCCCACTGTTTCTGGTTGCCTTCACAGTGCCCATGCTCTCCCTGAATGCTGGGGCCTAGATATCACTATTCCAAAGCATTGGGAAGGCAGCCTCATACTTCCTTCTATGTCTTCACTGTAGGTACCATATTTCTGTGGATAGTCTTGTGAAAATTGTTTTGCAGCTTCTTCAATCAAGCATTTTGCAATTCTTCTAGCCTCTACAGATTACTCAATTCTGAAGTCATTTCCACATATGAAGTATTTTTAATTGAAGGACCTAATTTTCTATGTCCTAAAGCTTTCAGAAGGTCCAAGCTTCCATGGCAAATAACACACAGTGGGTTTGCTTCAACAAAAGGAATTGTATCATAGTTTCAGGGACTGGAAAGCTTGCTTCTTCTCACTGTTAGTAGCCTTCCACTTGGCTGGCAATTGTATGACTTCTGTAGCTTTACTATCACATAGTGATATTCTCTTTTTTCTCCACTATATTCCCACAGGCCTCTGGATTCAGGCTCCATCCCTAGCTTTTGCTATCTATTTTCTACATTCTTCTGCTTATAAAAGACTCCAATGGCCCAAATTAAGAGCCAACAATATTCCATTTGGCCAAATTTAACTAATATGATGTCCTCAAGAGATCTTTGTGAAAGGTATTAACAACTCCAAGAACGTGGATTAAGACAACATATCTTTATATGTGGTGCATGACTCAAGCCATCACACTGTGTAACCAGCATGGAGTGGGAGTTCTTTGGAAAACATTGTTAATACATGTGTTAATAAATCACAGTTGTGTGGCTGTTCAGTAGAACACAGGGTGTATGAAACTGAGGTGTGGACATTGAAGTCATACTTGTAAATCAAGTTGGAAAGGGGAATATCTGCCAATCATTTTGAAACTTTACTGATGAACCTCCCAATATCATAATGGTATCATACCATGCTTGTCCTTATATTTTGACATTGATGACACTACTTTCCAAATGCCGTACTGACAGCTTCTTCAATATCTCTAAGGATACACTTGACAAGTATCTGTTTTTCTCAAAGTTCACGAACTGGAAAAACGTCTCATCCCAAGTTGCTTCTGTTTTCCCCTGCATTTGCAAGAATAATTAATGAACCCAAGTGTTCCTTTGTACTGTGGACAATGAAAATGTAGGAAGTTCCCTGGATAGACTGTGAAATTGAATAAAATTCAGTCCTGAAAACCCAACAGGGAACATTTTCTATCTTCTACATGGACTTGCTTCTGGGAGGGGATCTTGCACACCCTGTGTTCTAAGAATTCCCTGCAGTACAGCACAATATTTTCATCACAAAGGAAATGGTTTTAGCCCATCTGCCCTTGACTGTGGCTGCTGTTTTTTTTTTCTTCCACAGTAAAAAATTATTGTGTCCTTTTTTTCAGAAAATTCAGGTTAAAGTATATTTAGCCCTTTGCATTATCCTTCATGAGGTTTGTATTAGATTTGTAGGCAAGGCTGTAGTGAATAAACCAGCCTTCTGCTTTATTAATCATGACAAATGTCCTTGCAGTAACATTTAGGCCAGTGGTTGCTTGACCAGACACCTGGGTACTATTATCTGGCCAAGTTGACACATGAACCTAAACACCACATTCCACCCCTTGTCAATGTGGCAGTTATACACATCACCTTAAACCATATTTATCCCTAATTAAAGTACAATAGCTGACATATGTTTCATATAATAATATTCCACTGCCCTATGAACAAAAAGAAATGCACTAAATCACTCCAAAGTAGGTAATGAGTCCTTGGTGACATTAACTCTAAAAATTGTTTTCCTTTAACATAAATACCACAAAATGAACAATACAGATTATGTCATATGATCACAGAATAAAACAGAACAGAAAACAAAGATATTTGCTTTACCGAAAATTACAAACATACTCAAAACAAGGAGAAAGTATTAATTCCATCATAGTCCTCATTTCTGTAGCTGGTCATATGAAAATAGGTCATATTTATCACTACTTTCTTCCACTAACCATTCCATGTTCCCTTTACCCTCAGCAAACATTTCAGGTGGCCATGTTCTTAGCCTGGTGGGATGACTGAAACCTTCATTCCTGAAGTTTCTTGCCCATTTTTATTCCTACAGTACATTGGGGTGTTGCAGTTTTCCATTGACTTTAATCACAGGGCATGGTAGAACTAAGAGATGCCCAAGGGATCCCCTGTATTCCAGGAAAACTCTTCTTTATTCCCACATTTCATTTACAGTGAAGAGGGTTCCTTTGTCAGAAGCAATGCTTTGTGGAATACCATGACAGTGGATAAGGCATTCTGTAAGTCCACAGATGGTAGTTTTGGCAGAGGCATTTCATGCAGGGAAGACAAACACATATATGGAGATTTTGTCTCTTCCAGTAAGAATAAATCATTACCCCTTCCATGGTGGAAGTGGCCCAATATAATCAACCTGCCACCAGGGAGCAGGCTGATCACCTCAGGGAATGATGTCATATTGGGGACTAATTGTGGGTCTATGCTGTTGGCAGATTGGTAAATCAGCAGTGGCTTGGCCAGATCAGCTTTGTGGAGTGAAAATACATGTTGCTGAGCCCATGCATAACCTCCATCCCTATCACCATGTCCATTTTGTTCATGAGCCCATTGAGCAATGACAGGAGTGGCTGGGGAAAGAGGCTTATAGGAATCCACCAAAATGGGTCATTTTATCCACTGGGTTATTAAAATTTTTTCTGCCTGTTTTCTATTATGGCAGCCACACCCACCTTGTCTTTGACAATCATCTCCTGCCACATGGCTTCTAGTGATACCAGGTTTGATTATCCCCATTGTTTTTAAGGATTCCAGCACAGTGACTGACTGTCACACAGAAATATCTGACCTACAGAGAATAGCAACCACAGAGCATTTCTGGGATGATGGAGCTAGTCTCAGAAGTTAATTCCTCACAGTCCTTGTAAAAGGTGTGTCCTCTGGACATTCCAGGGGTGTGTGAGCAGTTCTTCCATGATAAATCCACCATAACATTCCAATCTCTCTTAGCATTTGAATTCCATCCTTTACATTTTACTAAGGCAGTTCTGTCATTTCAACCTCAGTTAATGCTGGGCAACTTTTGTTATGTTTTCAGCTAACCACCCAGCCAAACTGTTAACACCATTTCTGACCCCTCAGGCTACCACATTCAATGTAGAATCCCTGGTTAGTGGGCCTATATCAGTAAGTCAGACTGGTCCAAATTTATATTCCTTCCAACATTATCCCACACCCTTAATATCCATTTGCACATATATTCCACTGATTTCTGTCTGTATAAGTTGGAACTTTATACAGCTGTTTTGGAGTATACCATACTTCCTTATGGGTCACACTTTGTGCCTCACCCTTTGGGGCTTGATGGGACATTAGTCTAGTTAAAGGTATTGAAGCAAAGTTTGGTGGGAGGAGGGTCATTAAATGAATAAGAATTATACTTCAAGAAATTTACCTCAGTGCATTCTGTTGCAGTTTTATCTTGTGAAACAGGATTAATCTCTCCAGTCAGAGGAGTGAGGGCTGCTTCCTCGGGGGGGGGGGGGGGGTGATTACAAGATTAGCAGGAATTGGAGTGTTAATCTCTTTAGATGGGGGTTGGATGGCAGGCTCCTTAGGGAAGACTGGAGTGGGGGGGGATTGTTTCCTCAGGACAGGAAACTACATGTAAATCTAACAAAGGCTCAGCAGAATCCAGGGTTTCAATATCCTTACTGTCATTATTATCAATACATAAGTTACCATACCATTTCAGGATCCTATTATTTTCAAATGAATGCCTTTACTTTAACAGCAGACACCCTGTCACATTGACATTTTAGTTTATGTTTTAAATCTGCTACTCCCACAATGAGATGTTGCATCTGGTTTTCAGAAATCTCAAGTCTGTGGCCACAGAAAGTAGGATTTTCTTTAAAGGCACACATAGAAACTTTTACATCTGTCAAATTGTGATTAAGTTTTAAATTTGAAGACTTTAGCTTGTCCTTTTCTCTTATAAATTTATCCAGCCTATCTAAGAGCAACCAGCCAATATCATTATACTGCTTAGTTCTGCAAAACTTTGCTAAGGTGTCAAAAACAATGTCACCCATAGCCTTGCTTCATAGGAAAGTATGATTAGGAGAATCAAATGGTGATATTTTGTATATCTCCATTGACACCTCAATCCATGGACTATCAGTGCCACCTTGATTATTGGAAATGGAGTAATCGGTGCCTTTGTATCTAATCAGAGTAGAAAACCATCCATAAAAGCCAATTTTAAGATTTTGTCTCTCATGAACCACTCCTGATTCAAAAGCATATTATTTAGGGTTCTCTATGGAAACAGAATAAATAAGAGATATCTATACGTATAACATTTATAAAAGTGTCTCATGAACTTTGGTTATGCAAAAGTCCAAATTCCATAGGAGAGACAGCAAACTGGCAACTCCAATGAAGATGTTCAATGCACTCCTCAGGCAATGAACTGGCAACTTCAACAAACTCCTCAGGAAACACTTCACTACTCAGCTGAAGAAGAAGTGAAGGTCCTATACTGTCTCCCTTAAAAGTCTTCAACTGAATGGATTAAATCCACCTAATTGCATTCTCTCCTTGTGGAAGACATGCCCTTCACTGATGTAATAAGTCACAGCTGCAGCTAATTGATGATTTAATAAAATAGACTTCTGGTTTATTAACCAACCACAAATGTCCTTGCAGTAAAGGTTATGCCAGTGCTTGATTGACCAGATACCTGAGTACCATTACCTGGCCAAGCTGACACATAAACCTAACCATCACAGAGGGGAAGGGGAGTATAATTACTTTGTAATAAGCTTAACTGACAATAATTCATGGAGTTAGAATAGAATCTGTGTGTGGTGGTGAAGGCATATCAACAATAGCAATCAATTGGAACAACCTCCAGAATGCTCAAATGAATTTATTATGGTGAAAGAGCATAAGGTATCAGCTTGGGGAAAAGGAAAGCAGTTCAGTATGAGAGAGAGCATGCAGAGATGGAAATACTTACCTGGAAATTTGTGCTGGCTCAGAAATTTTACAAGAGAATAAAAACTGTGCAATCATGTGTGATCAATTTTCTCATTGTAGAGAATAACTGTTATTTCAGTAAAACTGGTTCTCACTGTCAATTTAACAATTCTCCTATGCTTAGAATTTAGTGATAACAGCAAGTCTCAGAGATTCCTGGTGTAGGGGGGAGAAGCAATGATGTCACCCAGAATTCAAAAAACAAGATTCTCTCCTTGGAGACATGAAATGTGTTGTCAGGAAGGATGTCCCAGCAAAGAATTTCCATGGGGTGGGATATCTACCTTCAGTATATAATGATTTCTTCAATTTTCCTCCTCCCATTTTCAAATTGATAAATGAGACAAGGTTGGGACCTGACTTGCCACAATGTCCCTGAGGCAGTGCTGTTGCCCTCCATTCCAGCACCATGTGTCTCAGAACCACAGGGTCATCAATCTGGTCAGTGGCCCGTTAGTCACCCATGGTATTGAGGTCAACAATCATGTTTTCTAAAAGTCACCTGGACAGGAGAAATTCAATGAGTTGGGCTTGAATTTTTATGTCCTCATTGTCCAAGAGACAAAGAAATAGGGAGAAATTCAGAGAATTTTTCCAGTTGAAGTTTGTAAAGATATAGCGAATTTAGCAATACAATGTTTTCTCTTAAAAAAAAAAAAAAATCCATAAGGACCACACTCCACTTGTCTAGTTTATGGATGGATGAGTAGAAAAATAGGGGAAGGAAACAAACAAACAAACAGACAAAGGTAACCAATGTTCTTTTTTACTTCAATTGCTCTTTTTCACTTTAATTATTATTCTTGTTTTTTGTGTGTGTGTGCTAATGAAGGTGTCAGGGATTGATGTAGGTGATGAATGTACAACTATGTAATGGTACTGTGAACAATCAAATGTATGATTTGTTTTGTATGACTGTGTGGTATGTGAATATATCTCAAAAAAATGAAGATTAAAAAAAAAGATGATAGATAGTTTGTCTGGGACTGAGTGTCTAAGAGTTAAGTTTCTCATACCCTAAGATTACCCTAACAGAGATGGCTTCCTGGATTATGGTATCCATGGAAACACCTTGCAGACAATCTGCTTGAAAATAGAGGACTTGATAGCAGATGTAAAGGCAAAATGTTCTTATTCTTTCAGACAATTCCAAACAAATGAGAATTCAAAACAAATAGTTTCCTATAAAGAGAAAACTCAAAATTACTCACAATTTTCTGCCATGTGTCTAACCTTTTTATGACCTATATCAAGTTCAGTGAGTCTACAGTTAAAATGTGGGCACATTGCCTCTTATTGCAACAAAAATGTTCAAATTGAGGGACAACAGTAGAAGGTACAGAATCATAAACATAGAATGATCCCAAGGGGGAAGTGGAGGGTAAGTCCAGACACTGGCAGGAAACCAGCCCTCAACCTCACATCTGCACTTGCCCCTGGAGATGTACCCTGTACCTACTGTGTCCTGAGGAACCCCCAAAGACCAGACACTTCCTATAACCCTGTAGGGAAGTCTTGTGTCTGAATCCCCAAGGTCTCTGGCTCACATTTTGTTTCATAAAGTAATACAAGACTGTAAGCTCAGTCATGTGTTTTCTTATTTACAGACAAAACCTGTTCTTTGTGTTTCCAGAAATGGTAAACCAGCACTCCATTGAATCTTCATACCTCTTAGTAGCTACATTTTTAAAATCTCTATCCCTTCTCCTGGAGCCTGATGGATGTAACCCATTCAGTAGATACTATAGTTGAATCCAGGGACTGCTCATGAGAGTACGAGAAACCCGTTTGCCCTAAATCTCCCACTACCTCCATGAAATTCATCTCCCACTGGATGCCTCAAACACAAAGATATCCTTATAAGGAAAAATGTTGCATATATACAATGTTTCTCTCAGTCGTATCCAATTGAAACATGACATTTAATATTGTGTGTTCTCCCAAAAATGGTCTTTTAAAATAACATTTGTGAAAACTCAGCACAGTACAAACTCCTGGCCAATAAATCTGTTAATACTAACTCAAGGATATGAATACCTGGAAATTCCAGGGCTGAGGGTCCCCTTTCAGAGCTGCAGCATCAGACCTGGTGTGGTATTCACCAGCAGAAGGAGGGCCCCAAGTTGCATTTCATCACTTTATGCATCAAGTTTTTTGGTTGTTGATCTTCAGAAATGACAATGCCTGGATCAAATACAAGTGACCTGAGGGACAAGTGTTGCAATGGTTGTGTGCTGGTATGGATGTATTATGCCCCCAAAATGCCATTTTCTTTGATGTAATCTTGTGGGGAGAGACATATTGGTGTTGATTACATTGGAATCTGGATTAGCTTGTTTCCATGGATCTGTGACACATTTAACTTTGGGAAGTACATTTGATTAGATTATTTCCACGGTAGTGTGGCCCCACCCATTCAGCATGGCTCTTGATTAGTTAACTGTAGGCTTATAAGAGCTCAGACAGAAGGAGCTCAGTGCTACTGCAGCTTACAGACACATTTTGGAGAATGTCATTTTGAAACTCAACCCAGTAGCAAACAGACACAAGCCATGTGCCTTCCCAGCTAACAGGTTTTCCAGAAGCCATCAGTGTTCTTCAGCGAATTTATCCTACTTGTTGATGCCTTTGTACATTTGCAAAACTCTAAGACTGTAAATTTTTAACCAAGTAAGTCCCGTTATAAAATGCAATTCTTTTCTGGTATTTTGCATAATGGCAGCATATGTGAACCTGAACAGGTAGCATTTTTGGAAATGTGAATCTGTATTGTGTGATTTTGCTGGAGTAAATACTGGGCACCCATCCTCTTATTTAATTATTATATAAGTATTAAGTATCTGAAATGCATAAAGTTTCCAATTTCTCAACATGATCACCAATTCTGGATATTAAATATTAGATAAGTTCTAGAAGAGGGTGAGAAGTGGTGTATACTTGTAATTTTAATTTCTTTTATCTAATAAACTTGAGCAATTTAAGTATGCTTATTACACATTTGAATCTTCTTTATTCAGACCCAGTCCCACAATGGGAATACCTGGGATTCCTGGGAGTGGGGATTGTTTTCAAAAGCTGCGGTCTTGGGGTCAGCTGGGTTTTCATAAGCAGATGGTGGAGGACTAACTGCATGTCCTCCCACTATATGGCAGATTCTGCAGTGGGAGGTCTTCAGAATGGCTGTGACCAGAGCTGCTGTGGGTGGCATTTGGGAAATGATGAATTACCATTATGTGATTGTGGTAGACTGGACACTTAATTTCCATTATCTTGCTTCATTTTTAAATATATATGGAGAACATGTGAAGAAACTGTCAATATTATTTTACATATCTCAATGCACATACTGAGGCATTAAGGGATATGTGATATGCCAAAGAACTAGTTTCTGGTAAGAGTGAGCCCCAGTATCTAGCCTTTACTCCTCAACATGGACCCCACTGTTCCCCACAAAAAAATGCAGTATATACATGGACATGTCAAGTGAGGTTTGTGTAATTTAGCATCTTGCAATTAGAACATAGTAAGATATAGCTGCAATTGATGGTAACCTAAAGAAAGTATGAAGGCCAGGTTCTAAGCAGATGAACTTTCACCAGTTTCTGTGTTTTCACATTTCATTATCTGCTTCCCTATCTGTCCTTGTCTACCAATATATGCATTTTTTTAAATTTTAACAATATCTTCTATGCCAAATATCTGATATGTGTTACACTGCCCATTATATGAAGTATAAAATTGGATAATTATTTATAAATTTGTATTCTCATGCAACATGGTCAGCTCAAAGATGTTTATGGAATCAATCATCACCAAAGAATCCTAGTACTCTTCTGTAATTACACCTTCTGTCCTTGTGAAAATGGAAGGTCTTCATTTGAGTTTAGATTAAAAATATGAATATATTTCAATTTTCACAATAGAAGCCAGACATCTCATTACACATACCAATATATTAAATTAGAAAAATGAACTAGAATGATAAAAATGAATTTTTAAAATAGAAGGAATGAAGGAAACATGAAGGTAACAGAATTTAACAGGAATGCAGAGCATGCAGGTAAATTAAAGAGACTGTGAATATTTCCCACTCTAGGTCCTGCTTCCTCCAGACACACATGGTTCTATGCAGCTTGAAACTAAAATAATCCTAAGAGGCAGTGATTTCAGATATTTACTTCCTGTGATAATTTCCTCAACTATCTTTGTTACATGCACAAGACAACTATCCACAAAAGAAGAAACCCAATATTTTGATGCTATTCTAGGTGAGAATATTGATTCCAAAGTGAGCATCATCCTAAGGTGTGGAGTGGGTGTGACCTTCCCATCCAGCGGGCACAACATCAGAATAAATCTGGTGGTTTGATTTTTGTGGAATCAAATCTGGTAATTTAAAAATATGAGAAAGCTCAGTGATGGGGGCATTTCTTGTGTTTCTTCTACTAACACAAAATAGATTTTGATTTTATGAGTTGACAAATTTCCCTGCCTGTTAAAATATCTTTCAACATGTATGAAACATAGACCTTCTTTATCAGATAAATAACAATAAAAGGTAAAAGAGAAATATGCGGAGATTTGATTGAGTTGCAGATATTCTAAATTAAGGGCATCATCATTAATTTTTTTACATTCTTTTTTTAATTTAGTTTTATTGAAATATATTCACATACCATACAATCATCCATGGTATACAATCAACTATTCACAGTGCAATCATATAGTTTTGCATTCATTACCACAATCTATTTCTGAACATTTTCCTTACATCTGAAATAATCAGAATAAGAATAAAAAAAAGTAAAAATGAACACCCAAACCATCCCCCATCCCACCCTATTTGTCATTTAGTTTTTATCCCCATTTTTCTATTCATCCTTCCATACACTAGATAAAGGGATTGTGATCTACAAGCTTTTCACAATCACACTGTCACCCCTAGTAATCTACATACAGTCATCTTCAGGGGTCCACACTACTGGGTTGGAGTTTGGTAGTTTCAGGTGTTTACTTCTAGCTATTCCAATACATTAAAACCTAAGAGGTGTTATCTATATAGTGTATAAGAATGTCTACCAGAGTGACCTCTCAACTCCATTTGAAATCTCTCAGCCACTGAAATTATTTTGTCTCACCTTGCACCCCCCTTTTGGTCAAGAAGATATTCTCAATCCCATGATGCTGGGTCCAGATTCATCCCCAGGAGTCATATCCTGTGTTGCCAGTATTACACCCCTGGGAGTCAGGTCCCATGTAGGAGGGAGGGCAGTGAGTTCACCTGCTGAGGTGACTCAGTTAGAGAGATAGAGAGGGCCACATCTGAGGAAAAAAGAGGTACTCAGGGGGAGACTCTTAGGCATAATTATATGCAAGTTTATCCTCTCCTTTGCAGTAATGAGCTTTATAATAGCAAGTCACATGATAGAGGGCTTGGCACATCAAACTGCCTGTCCCAATGTTTGTGACAACATCAACACCAGTCCAGGTGAGGAAGTCCAATCCTTCTACACCTTTCCCCAGCTCCTCAGGGGGGCTGTAAACATATTTTTTATTCTCTGCCCATATTACTTTGGGATGTGTCACAATTTCACTCTAACCTATACTATCCTACCGTATCTCACTTCCTATTCAAAGTTCCATGTAATTGTGGTGTTTGAAAAAAATGAATGTAGAGTTAAGCTGTTTAGAAAATATAGTTCCTGCACCAAATAAACATCTCTTCCCTTGGTATCACATGGAATTTGAAGTTTTAACACTGTCTGTTTTGACCTTTACCCTTTGGCCTGGTTTGCCCTAGTCTTAACCAGACCTGCTTCATTCATATCACCAATTGAACTCTGTGCTCTTTTTCAGCTTTATTTCTTTTTAACAGCTTCTGTAGGTGCTAATACTGACATTCAAATTTGCCACTAATTTTAAAATACATTGATTACTCTTACAAAATGATATATAGTCTATTAGGGAATGACTATGTAAGTGTGAAATTGCCAATGTATCTGCTTCTTGGATGAGCACTTCCATGAGGAACTAGTACAGGTTCTCCAGGTAAAAAAGGCATTGGGATTGGCAAATTAAATTTCCATAGGACCAGCCATATATTGGGTACTCCAATTAAGTTTTTTCTTTAATAAATTTTACAGAATAATCTGGTTGCTATCAGAAGAGATAAAATTTCTTCTTTCTCACAGCTGAAATCATTAAAAAATCAGTTTTCTCTTTAAGTTCTTCTAGTTGTTGGATGAGAATTCTCTTACTGTTGAAAGCAAACTCTTCTGTTGATTGTAGATGTAATCAGCCACAAATAAAATCAACTATTTGATAGTTTAAGTCAACTAAACTAAAACAGATTTCATGGGAGAAAGCCATTTTGAGGCCGGAGCTTTGGAGCAGACACCAGCTGCCTTCCTAGCTAACAGAGGTTTTCCGGACGCCATTGGCCATCCTCCGGTGAAGGTACCTGATTGCTGAGGTGTTACCTTGGACGCTTTGTGGTCTTAAGACTGTAACCGTGTAGTGAAATAAACCCCTGTTTTATAAAAGCCTATCCATCTCTGGTGTTTTGCATTCTGCAGCATTAGCAAACTAGAACAAATACACAAATGCATGATTGATTAAAGTATATCCAATGGTATTAAATTAAAGAAAGAGATAAGTGTAGATAGAATCACATATGCTCTTTGGAAAAGTGAAAAATAAGCTAACATTTTGAGCCTGTTGTTTTTTCTTCTATCCTCTCCTAATGTAAATGTTGACAACTTGTGTGTCATGTGTTTCATAATTACCACATCCCATGTAATAGAATCAGAATTTAGAAGAGATGTAAAATAAGCAGTCAGTGATAAGATCTTTTTGTTTTTCATACCTATAGAAAGAGTCCATGCATGTGCATAGTCATCATTGTCCTAAATTAGCCTTTCTGAGAGATGGACAACTGCATTTCTATCTTTCTTCTAATCCAAGATCTTCCAATCCACTACCATACCAATAGTACTGGGCATCTGGCTTGGAGGATTCTCAAGGTAACCACTGGCAGACTGCAGGTTCTCTCCCTCCCTCACTCCTACCTGCCCTGAAGGTGCTTCCTGGGCTTCTTTAGGCTTCTCCACTCTGACTGTTCTGAGCTCTGTGATTCTAAGGAGGTTAATCATTTTGATCTTTTTCTACCAAATAAGATCATTGCATACCACATAGTGATGTTGTGAGTTGATGGATCTGCTAGATTTTAAGGAATGCTGTTTACATTCTGACTCTGTTAGTGAAGATTTTGGTTGTCAGCAGCAAGAAAATCTGATTAAAGATGGTGATTGGTTTACTGAACATGAACATGTGTTATAGGCTTCATCCATGGACCCTTTCAGAAATGTTCTCAGTGAGACTCAGCTCCAACTGAATTTAACACATTCTTCTCTCATTGCTATTTCTGAGTCTCAGAATGAGTAATATTTGCCTACATTTTCTTAGACTCTGTTATTTATAGGAAAGGAAACACCTTGATTTAACATTCAACTAAGTGTTATTGACCAGTACATGTCATTTCCCCAAGAAAAATAATTGATATTTTGCAAAGTTGGGGGGATGATGAGTGTTTACCAAAGTCTTGTATCTGTGCATTCTGGTATTTCCCTGACATGCCACATGCACAGGCATGCACACATATGGGTACAGACACACATGCACATGCACAGAGTTACACAATGCATTACACCTAAGGTTATATACCTGGTCCATTAACTACAAAAACTAACTGACCAAAATAATTAAATGCAATCAACAAATTCTAAAAACACATTCAAAACTTCTGCAAAGGGAAAAACCATGTTTTGTTATTGAGCCAAACATAAGTTCACAATTTTTGTATAATAGCCCAGTTATATATTGTTTTATAGATGCCATGGTAGTATAGTATTGTAAGTTGGCTTAAAAATAACTCAAACACCATCACCACACTGCATGTAAAGTATTCTAGGTATTTGTCTATAATTTAAGTTAGATTTGCCTTTTCTCTTTTGCAACAATGAGACAAATAATGGGTCACAGAGAGAAATACACCCAGGCCTGCAGGTATGTCACAAGATGCTCACAAATATCATCTATATATGAACTGTCTCCTGGACATTGTGCCACAGCATTCTCATAATTATTGGGTTATGTGTTTTAAAGTGATCCCCTTATTAATAATAGACTGATTATTAGGAAATGCAAAGTTCTATATTAAAAGGAAAATTCAGATATCAGGAATCGCGCATGAGAATCAAGAACCTGACCCTAACCATAGGAGAACAGCTAAGTGGTGTTTTGGTTTTCAAGTCTGTCATAACTTGTAACAACATCCATAGAAGTCTCACGCATGCCTTGGGGTGTGTGTCACATTATCAGTGTCCTCCATGCTGCTCCCTTTTTTCTGATGCTCCATAGTGTGACCTCAGGACCTAGTATATGTCCCAGGGATTATCATTCTTTGGAGATTCATTGTCAAGGAGAAGACCAAAGGAAGAACAGTGCTGAGCAAAGCTGTCTGAAGCAAGCCCATCTGTCAGTTCATGTATGTGTTTTCATTTTTTCATATTTTCTCTGCCAGACTAGAGCTTGGTGTTTGGATATATGCTGGGAAACAGAGATTGCCAGGATTTTTAATAGATAGGTTGGATTCTAGACTAACTTTATTTTAAAATCATAAAAATCATTAAAAAACCATAAACAAAGCTTGTGGGTGAGGTGGCTGTGCTACTCTTATAGGTTAGGTTTCAAAAACAATGCTGGATTCCATTGATTGCAACAGAGCAAAGAGGTTACAGATTTGTGGCCAAGAGGAGATTTTGTTTGGAAGCATTTATTTTTTGGGAGTTGTTTGCAATTTCTATCATTAGAATTTTCAGAACTACCAAACTGTTTTGAAATGTGGCTGAATTACTACCTTTATCACCACCAATTACCTATGGGTATTCCACTTTTTTTCTATTCTCACCAATCCTTAGTTTGTATTAAAATACAATGATTATAGCCATTCTATAAGTTCATAAGTTGGACCTTGCTATTGCTTTTGTTTTTTTTCCCTAATGACTAATGATGTTAAATATTTTTTCATTTCCATTTTGGTCATTTGAATATGATATTTAGAGAAATGACTACGGAAGCTCTTTGCTTGTTTTTAATCATTTGTTTTTCATTGTTTTATTGTAAGAATGTATGTGAGGGGATAACAAACACTGCATACTGCATACAATTCAGTATTCAATATTCAAATAATCAGATTAACAGATACTTCCTTTTTACTTTATTGATAATAAATGTTGATACTCAACAGTTATTTTTGTTTTCATGATGTCCAGTTTATCTATTAGTATCTCTTATTTTTTTTTTCTGTTGCTTTTGACATATCTAGGATTCCTTTGAACAATCCAAGTTCAGTAAAATACATTTTCAATGGAACTATAGGGTGAGGTGAGGATTCAACTTAATTTTTTCACCAGATGATATCCAGTTTTCTCAACATCATTTGTTAAAAAACCTACTCATTCATATTAAATGATCTTTGCATGCTTGTCAATAATCACAAGTAAAAAAACACTGAAGCATAACAACACTGAAATATAAATCTGAATGTGTTAAAAAGGGGAAATGTTAAATTGCATGTATGGTAGCATCCCTAACTTCTCTAATAGTATTCATTAATAAAGAAAAATTTTTTAAAATAAATGGACCTGTTTGGGACGATTAAGGTAGCATGTATAAAATCCACCCTCAGCGATGCCGGAGGTATGCAACATGGCCGCTAGGGCTGATGCAACAACAGCTTAAGTTGCCCTCAGCCTTCTTTAAGGAAGTAGTTCGCGCCAAAGATTCGCGACAAGAGTGCTAGCCTTACAATCTGCCATCCACCCCAGCAACAGTAGCCACCAATCCTATGCTAGCCTTACATCTGCCATCTGCCCTAGCAACAGCAGCCACCAATCCTAGACCGCCACCCGCCCTTGCTAGCCACTCCCCCTCTCTCCTAGAGTATATATACCCTGCCTCCTCAATAAAGATTTGCAGCTTGATCAGAAACCTGTCTTGCTGTCATTCCTCGTGTCTCTTTTCCCATACCATTCCTCCCTCACAGGACTCGGAGCCTCCGTTGAACGTCCCGCGGGCCGGGACAAACTGGCGCCCAACGTGGGGCTCGGAGTTCTGTGAGAGACGGAACACCGCACTCAAGGAGAGAGGTACCTCACACTCACCACACCCGGGATCGCCGCGAGAAAGCGCGCTCGCGAGACAGATCCGTTCAGCAGTCGATCAGTGCCGGCGAAAGGAAAGAAGAAGAAGAAAAGAAAGCAACAAAAGGTAAGCCCCCCCACCCTTATCATGGGACAAGGAATTTCCCAACACGAATTATATGTTAGTCAAGTTAAGCAATCACTCAAGGCACGAGGAACATGAGTTAAGAAAAAAGATCTCACACGCTTTTTTGATTTTTTGTTAAAAACCTGCCCTTGGTTCCCTCAAGAAGGTACTATAGACCACCAATGCTGGCTAAGAGTCTGGGACTTTTTCAAAGATTACTTCCGGACCTTTGGTCCTGAAAAGGTCCCGATTACTGCCTTTTCTTATTGGAACCTAATTAATGAAATTCTAAAAGTTCATTCCCCAGCTCCAGACATTCAAAATCTCTGTAAAATAGGAGAGGAAGCTTTAAGAGAGCACTCTCGCCCCGCTTCAGCATGCAGCTCAGTAATTATTAACATGCCTGAATATCCCTTAAACGAAAATTCTAACAGGGATAGGCCAAATGCCCCAACCAGTCAAGCCAGTCTATCACCCGATCAGCACGAAATTGAACCAAAGGCTGAAATTCCTCCCTCTTTGGAGGAACCGAAGGCTAAAATTTCTCCCTCTTTAAAAAATGACTCCCTTCCTCCATTTCGGCCACCCCCTTACGCACCCGATTTTCCCAAACCATATTTTCATTTTTATCCAGTCACGTCCCTACCTCAGTTCCACGCTTTAGAAGAAGCCACAGAAAATCTCCGGCTACATGCCAATAATTTTAGAGAAACCTTTAAACAGGAGTGGCTGTGAGCCGCCAATTTGCTCGCCGACCTCCGGTCGGCAACTCAAAGCGTTGCAGCCCTTGCGCTTCCAGAAAATGCCTGCTCATCGCTTCCCCATTGCACTCGCCACGCCTATGCTTTTCCGGTTACGCGTAGTCAGACCCAAGACCCTCAAAATGGCGCCGCCGATTCTCAAAATGGTGCCGCTGGCTCCTAAAATGGCGTCGCTGGCTCCAAAAATGGCGTCTCTGGCTCCAAAAATGGCGATTCTAGTAGCGAAAGCAAGGAAGAAAAACAATCAAACCCCCCCTGGTTCTGATGCAGAGGAGCAGGAGGAAGCTAGTACCACCTCAACAGCTAAATATAAAAAACTCAGTCTAAAATATCTAGAAAAATTAAAAAAGGCAGTAAATGACTATGGCGCTACCACCCCCTTCACGCTCGCCCTACTGGAAAGCCTCAGTGAAAAGGAACTCATTCCTAACGATTGGTCCCAGCTAGCCAGAGCTGCCCTGTCTGGCGGTGATTTTCTATTATGGAAATCAGATTATGAAGAGCATTGTAAAAAATATGCCACCCGTAATGCCCGTAAGACCACCTCTAAAACCTGGACGTTAAAAAAGTTTTTAGATCAAAGTCCCTACCATCAGAATAATAAGCAAGCTCATTTCCCCCCAGGTCTCCTAGTGCAAATACAAACAGCCACGCTTAGAGCATGGAAAAAACTTCCGAAAAAGGGCGCCGCCACTGCCTCTCTTGCTAAAGTAAGACAGGGGCCCAATGAACCGTATAGCGACTTTCTCAGCCACCTTCAAAACATGGCTGAACATCTATTCGGGGCTAGCGAATATGAAAGTGATTTTATTAAACACCTGGCCTATGAAAATGCTAACGCTGCCTGCCAAGCAGCAATCCGCCCCTTTCATAATACCAACTTTAATAATTACATAAAGCTCTGTTCTGGCATCGGGCCCACTCAAACTCTTGGAATAGCCATTGGCGCCACCCTTCAAAATTTTACGGCACAAGCAAAGCCTCCAACATGCGATAACTGTAAGCAACCTGGCCATTTCTCAAAAAATTGCCCCGTGCCACAGACTAATTCCCCCTTACCTACTATTAACAAACCCCTATTGCTGCTCTCTATTTGTCCCCGCTGTAAAAGAGGGTTTCACTGGGCATCTGAATGCCATTCTTGAGCAGACATAAACAGCCAACCCCTTAAGCCTAAGCCCCAGGGAAACTCCCAATGGGGCCGGCCCCAGGCCCCAACCAGAACAAACCCAGGGGCAGTACGGTTTGTTCAGCCATCCCCAGTCGCAGTACCTGCGCTCCCAACCATAAACCACGCTGCTATATCTCAGACTTATGGAGAGCAACAGCAGGGATTGCAGGAATGGACCTCTGTACCACCTCCGAATCAATATTAACCCCAGAAACCAGTCCTCTCCTCATACCAACAGGAGCCTATGGACCTTTACCCCCTAATACCTTTGGTCTCATCCTAGGGAGAGCTAGTGTCACCCTGCGTGGAGTCCAAATCATCCCGGGTGTGCTAGATAATGATTTTAAAGGTGAAATACAAATAACCGCAGCCACTTCAAACAATATTATCTCTATTCCTCTTGGCACTCGAATAGCACAACTTATAATACTCCCCATTCAGGACATCAACTCAAACTTCAAAAAACTCCAGCACCCTACAGAGATCCCAATATCCCATAATCGGCCCATCTTATAATTAAAATTAAATGGTAAATCATTTGAAGGAATTTTAGACACAGGGGCTGACGCCACAATTATATCTTCAAATCACTGGCCTAAATCCTGGCCTCTTACAGCCGCTGTCACCCACTTACAAGGAATAGGCGAAGCGACAAATCCTCTACAAAGTTCACAAGCCCTGAAATGGGAGGATGAGGAAGGAAACGCTGGTACAGTTATACCATATATTATCCCCCATTTCCCCGTTAATCTCTGGGGTAGAGATATTCTAACTCAAATGAAAGTTTTTATGTGCAGCCCTAGTGATACAGTTACTGATCAAATGCTCAAAATGAATTTTCTCCCTGGCAAAGGCCTAGGCAAAACTAATCAAGGGATAAAACTGCCCATCTCTATAACACCTAATACAGCTAGAACAGGACTTGTTCTAAAATTTATCCTAACGGCCATTGACATCCCTGTACCCCATGCTGAAAAAATTTCCTGGAAATTTACAGAACCAGTGTGGGTTGATCAATGGCCCCTAACTCAAGAAAAGACCCTAGCGGCTATAAGGTTAGTACAGGAACAACTTAATGCCAGACATATTGAACCTACTCAGTCCCCTTGGAACACTCCTATTTTTGTTATAAAAAAGAAATCAGGCAAATGGAGACTGTTGCAAGATTTGCGAGCCGTAAACAAGGCTATGATACCTATGGGAGCACTGCAACCTGGCCTCCCTTTGCCAGTTGCCATCCCTATCGGTTTTCACAAAATAGTCATAGATTTAAAAGATTGTTTTTTCTCCATACCCCTTCACCCAGAAGATAGACAACATTTTGCCTTTAGTGTTCCTCAAATTAACTTTCAAGGCCCTATGCCTCGATTTCAATGGAAAGTCTTGCCACAAGGCATGCCCAACAGTCCGACTTTATGCCAAAAATTTGTTGCTGACGCCGTTAACCCTGTCAGACAACTATGGCCACAAATCTACATTCTCCATTGCATGGATGATATCCTATTAGCAGGTCAAGACATGTCCAAACTACATTCTTGTTTTCAAAACCTCCTTAAAAATTTAACAGCAAGAGGTCTTCAAATAGCTCCTGACAAGGTACAAACTTCAGACCCCTTTTCCTATCTAGGGTTCAAACTTTGGCACCAGCAAATTTTAACACCCCGCATTCAACTGTGTATCTCCCATCTACTAACACTAAATGACTTCCAAAAACTTTTAGGGGATATTCAATGGCTTTGCCCCTATCTAAACTTACCCACTTAAACTCTCGTGCCACTTAATAATATCTTAAAAGGAGATGCAAACCCCTCCTCTCCCTGAAGCGTAACTCCAGAAGCAATGCAGGCGCTTACCATCATAAATCAAGCTATCCAAAATCAAACTTGCTATCAAATAAACTACCACCAGCCTTTAGTCTTTATAATTCTTGCCACAACCCTCACACCTACAGGTGTATTCTGGCAATCCAATTTAAAACAACCAAACGGGCGAGGCCACCCATTACTCTGGGTTCACCTCCCTGCTACTCCAACAAAGGTGCTGTCACCATATATTTCTCTTATAGCTGCCCTCATAACTAAAGGCCGACAAACTAGTCGCCAGCTGTTTGGAAAAGACCCTGATTCCCTTATCGTCCTGTACACCCAAGATCAAATCCATTGGCTTTTCCAAACCGACGATGAATGGGCTATCGCATGCTCTTCGTTTCCAGGCAATATTGATAACCATTACCCCAGCGATCCATTAATTCAGTACGCTAAAATCCACCAATTCACCTTCCCAAAGGTCACTAAAGCAAAACCCATAGACTCTGCTACCTTAGTCTTTACTGATGGTTCAGCTAATGGGACCACAGCATACGTCATCCAGGGTCAAGCATTTTCCATGCACTCCCCCTATACTTCAGCTCAACTCGTCGAGCTCTATGCGGTCCTGCAGGTCTTTTCCCACCTTCAAAACCAACCTTTTAATTTATACACTGATAGCACATACATAGCTCAGTCTGTACCACTACTAGGAACAACTCCATTTATCCAACCTTCCTCCAATGCAGTCCCCTTATTCTCACAACTACAAAAGCTAATTCTCAAAGGACAGCACCCCTTTTTCGTGGGGCACCTCCATGCCCACCAAAATCTACCAGGTCCTCTTGTGGAAGGCAATGCGCTAGCAGATGCTGCCACTCAGTTAATATGCCCCAATCTCTGCGATTCTCTAACCTTAGCTTCCCAAGCCCATGCCCAACACCACCTAAATGCAAACACCCTCTGCTTAAAATTCAATATTACAAGGGAACAAGCAAGGGACATTGTTAAAGCCTGCAAAAACTGTGTAACCCAACTGCCAGTCCCTCATTTGGGAGTCAGTCCAAAAGGACTCATCCCAAATGAAATCTGGCAAATGGATGTCACCCATTTTGCTGGTTTTGGGCGACTTAAATATATCCATGTTTGTGTTGACACATATAGTGGATTCATTCAAGCTAGTCTGCAAACAGGAGAAGCTTCGAAACATGTTATTTCTCATTTACTACATTGCTTCGCTATTTTAGGCCAACCTAAAATCATGAAAACAAACAATGGATCTGGATATACTGGAAAACATTTTCAAACCTTCTGTCAACAATTACAAATTAAGCATACTACGGGAATACCATATAACCCCCAGGGGCAAGGAATAGTAGAACAAGCACATTGCACCTTAAAAAATGCCCTGTGCCGCCTAGCCGAAAGCACCCTCAATCTCACAAAACAACGTCCACGAGACTTTTTACATCATGCTCTTTTTGTTCTTAACTTCCTAACTCTGGATGATGAAGGACAATCTGCAGCTGACAGACATTGGCATCCCAAAACACAAACGCAGCAAGCCACCATTATGTGGCCCGACCCCTCAACATCAAAATGGAACGGGCCCGATCCCGTTATCATTTGGGGAAGAGGCTCTGCTTGCATATATGATCAAAAGAGGGAAGGTCTTCGCTGGCTTCCAGAAAGGCTAATAAAACATATTTATCCTCCACTGCCGAAACAAACCCCTGAGACACTCCACTCCCCTCCTCTTAATGATAACCTTTCCAAGGTAGAAACCTCTCCCTGAGAAAAATATCTTCTCTCTTCCAGCGCATCAATAATTTCTGCTATAACCCACCCGGAGACAACCAGCCCGCACACAGCCAGAAGTGGAAAGAAGTCCTGCTTACAGGTTTATTCCATCACTAATCACATGAATTACCACTTAAATTACTACTGGCTTTTACTAATTGGTCTTCTGGCCTTGCTGTTTGCAGCCAGATTAGCAACCATTGCCCCAAAAGATTGGAACCCGTTAGAAAAAATCCTGCTTACTATAACATATTTGTGCGTCGTAGGGTGTATCCCTTTGCTAGTTTGCCTCCCTTAACAGAAGGAACCAATAGCCTCTATTAGTATGGCGTTATTAAGCCTACTGCCATTTAAAGTTGCCACCTTACATTTTCTCCTGCAAAGTATGCTTAGTAAGCCAAGTATCGCTATCTTTGATCCCAATCCCCACCAGCCTTGGAAATGGACCCTAGCACAATGGGAAGATTCTAAAATTGTGCAAACCCACATCACCGCAGGACGACCTTCTTTTGTTGTTAACGCCACTGATCTATTCCCCTACACCGACCCCCTCCCCCGCGATTCTGGTAGTTCTTGAAGGGGAGGCCGAGCTGGCGTACGGCTAGATAGAAATCGAGCTCAATATTACATGTGCCCATCCTCAAACCCCGGAAAACCATACTGCAATACTCCCTACGAATACTACTGTGCATACTGGGGTTGTGAAACATTAGCCACTGCTTGGAAGCCTTATGCCACTGATCATTACCTAACTTTAAAATGGGCCCCTTTTGGCTGCAAACCTCCTGTCCCTGCTAATTTTTGGGGGTTGTATGCCTCCGATGGAGACTGCACAGGACTTAATCTCACTGTGCAGCTCCCTACTGATCCCTCTTGGCTAATCGGTCGAACATGGGGCTTCAGAATCTATAAGGAATCAACCGACCCAGGAAGCCTTATCATAATAAAAAAGGAGGCAGTACAGCAAAAACCATCCGCCATTGGGCCAAATGTGGTGCTCGCACCCCCGCCCCCAACTACCCCTCCTCACAAATCTCCTACTAACATCCCAACATTGTCACCCTCAAGCTCTTCCACAGTGCTTAAGCCAATCTATAACTCACTTTGGTCAGTGCTCCAAGCCACCTTTCTCTCTCTAAACTCCTCCCAGCCTAACCTTACTCGCAGTTGTTGGCTGTGTTTCTCTGTCAAGCCCCCTTATTATGACGCTATAGCCCTTAATACCACATTCAATATTTCTAACGAAGACAATCCTCCCCAATGTCCTTGGAATGCAAACAAAAAAATCGGTCTCACCATGCAATCCGTTCTTCACTCTGGGCATTGTATTGGTAACATTTCCGCCTCCTTAAAAAAGGTCTGTGCACAATCGTCCTTTCCATCGCAAGGTAAATTCTATATTCCCCCAATAGGGGCAAAATGGCTGTGCTCTTCCACGGGGCTTACTCCTTGCATATCAGCAAAAGCCCTCACTGAAACAGGGGAAATGTGCCTCTTAGTAACTGTGCTACCCCATGTCCTCTTCCATAAAGAAGAAGACCTTTATCAATACTGGGACGCACAGCCTCCAGCCATGCTAAGAAAAAAAAGAGAACTTGTTACGGCTGTTACTATTGCTTCTCTTTTAGGTATTGTTGGCATAGGCACCGGAACCACCTCTATCATTCTCCAACACCAAGGTTTCTCCCACCTAAGAGCTGCTATAGACGAAGATTTAGCCCGCATTGAAACCTCCATCACCCATCTTGAAAAATCTCTTACGTCCCTATCGGAGGTTGTTCTCCAAAACAGGAGAGGCTTAGATCTGCTTTTCCTTAAGCAAGGAGGGCTTTGTGCTGTGCTAGGCGAGGGATGTTGCTTTTACACTAACCATTCTGGCATAATTAAGGATTCCATGACCAAACTTAGGGAAGGAATTGCAAACTGCAAGCATGAATGGGAGGCCCAAGGAGGTCTCTCCTGGGGGTTCAATGGAATCCTCTCTTACCTCCTCCCTATACTAGGCCCCTTAGTAACCATACTCCTTATAATATCCTTTGCACCTTGGGCCATAAAAAGAATAATACAGCTAGTTAAGAACCAAATTGATTCCGCCCTAAGCAAGCCTATTCAAGTGCATTATCACCGGCTTCACCTCACTGACCAAGGTGTGGATCCAGGTCAGCTGACTGCTACCCACCCTTACGGGTAAGAAACCCCCTCCTACGGGAGCAGCATATAACTCAAAAATATGCTTCTAGCGTATGCTATGATTGGTACCGCTGGGTGCGAGGCAAAGCACTGCAAAGGAGGGCCAAAATAATTAAAGGCCATTTTCGAGCTCCTTGAGAAATATGCCTCATTTGCATAGGGGTTTTGCTCTGCCAAAAACTCCCCTCCCCAGAAAAACAGAGCCACAAACAACTTGGGGAATGAGGCCTCTATTTCCCCCAGCAGGTTAATGCCAAAAAAATGCTTGATCGGCATTCTTCCTCCATCATTTTGAAAAACAAAGGGAGGAGATGTTGGGGACGATTAAGGTAGCATGTATAAAATCCACCCTCAGCGATGCAGGAGGTATGCAACATGGCCGCTAGGGCTGATGCAACAACAGCTTAAGTTGCCCTCAGCCTTCTTTACGGAAGTAGTTCGCGCCAAAGATTCGCGACAAGAGTGCTAGCCTTACAATCTGCCATCCACCCCAGCAACAGTAGCCACCAATCCTATGCTAGCCTTACATCTGCCATCCACCCTAGCAACAGCAGCCACCAAACCTAGACCGCCACCCGCCCTTGCTAGCCACTCCCCCTTCTCCTAGAGTATATATGCTCTGCCTCCTCAATAAAGATTTGCAGCTTGATCAGAAACCTGTCTTGCTGTCATTCCTCGTGTCTCTTGTCCCATACCATTCCTCCCTCACAGGACTCGGAGCCTCCGTTGAACGTCCCGCGGGCCGGGACATGGACCAAAGAAACAAGGGTCTTTTTCCAGGCCCTCTATTTTCTTGTATTGCTCTATAATTCTATTATGTTACCAATATAATTCTATTATATTACTGCTGTGTTTTTTAATTCATTTTATTGAGATATATTCACATACCATGTGGTCATAAAAAACAAAGCATATGTTTGTTCACAGTACCATTACATAGTTGTGGATTCATCACCAAAATCAATCCTGACACCTTCATTACCACACACACAAAAATAACAAGAATAATAATTAAAGAGGAAAAGAGCAATTAAAGTAAAAAAGAACACGGGGTGCCTTTGTTTGTTTGTTTCCTTCCCCCATTTTTCTGCTCATCCATCCATAAATGGGACAAAGGGGAGAGTGATCCATATGGCTTTCCCAATCACATTGTCATCCCTCATGAGCTACATTTTTATACAACCGTCTTCAAGATTCATGGGTTCTGGGCTGTGGTTTGATAGTTTCAGGTATTTACTGCTAGCTACTCCAATTCACTAGAACCTAAAAAGTTTGTCTATTTTGTGTGTAAGAGTGCCCTCCAGAGTGACCTCTTAGCTTCTTTTGGAATCTCTCTGCCACTGTAGCTTATTTCATTTACTTTCACATCCCTCTTTTGGTCAAGAAGATGTTCTCCAACCCATGATGCTGGGTCTGCATTCCTCTCTGGGAGTCATATTCCACATTACCAGGGAGATTAACTCCCCTGGGTGTCTGATCCCACATAGCAGGGAGGGCAGTGATTTCACCTGTCAATTTGGCTTAGCTAGAGAGAAAGGGCCACAGCCAAGCAACAAAGAGGTTTTCAGGAGGAGTCTCTTAGGCACAACTATAGGGAGGCCTAGCCTGTCTTTTGCAGCCACAGTCTTCCCAAGGGCAAGTCCTGTGGTAGAGGTCTCAGCCCTATGTCTGTTGGTACATTAAGAAGCATCAAGGTGGGGAAGCCCAGTATGCCTGCATTCACAACCAGCTTCTCAAGGGGGTTGTGCATATTTTTCATTTTTTTAATTAACACTTTTTTTTTAAATCAACTAAATAAGAAATAAAAAAATTAGAAAAATACAATACAAAAACATTTCAGCAGGATCATAACAAGGGATTATTAAAAAGACAACTAACCTAAGATAACTACTTTACTTCCAACATGTTCCTGCTCTACCCCAATAATATAGCAAATTTCTGTGAACTTGTTCCTACTATACTCATCAGAAATTAACAGACCATAGCCATTCCTGAGCATACCCAGAACATTAAATTAACCCACGATAGCTTATCTGTTCTTACTGGATTATCATTCCTCCTTTCTTAATTGTTCTCTATCACTAGTTCCCCTACATTCTACATTATAAACAATTTGTTTTACATTTTTCAATGTTCACATTAGTGGTAGCATATAATATTTCTCTTTCTGTGCCTGGCTTGTTTTGCTCAGCATTGTATCTTCAAGTTCATCCATGTTGTCATATGTTTGATGACATTGTTCCTTCTTACTGCCACATAGTATTCCATTTTGTGTATATACCACATTTTATTTATCCACTCATCTGTTGGAGGACTTGTGGGTTGTTTCCATCTCTTGGCAATTGTGAATAATGCTGCTGTGAACATTGGCATGCAGATAACTGTTCACATCACTGCTTTCAGATCTTCTAGGTATATACTGAGAAATGCAATCACTGGACAAAGGGTAACTCTATCTCTTGTTTTCTAAGGAACTGCCAGACTGACTTCCAGAGTGGCTGAAACATTATACAGTCCCACTAACAATGAATAAGAGTACCAATTTCTCCACAACCTCTCCAGCATTTGTAGTTTCCTGTTTGTTTAATGGGAACCATTCTAAGTGGTGTGCGATGTATCTCATTGTGGTCTTAATTTGCACGTCTCTAATAGCTAGTGAGGCTGAACATTTTTTCATGTGTTTCTTGGCCATTTGTGTTACCTCTTCAGAGTACTGTTTTTTCATATCTTTTGCCCATTTTATAATGGGGCTGTCTGTAATATCATCATTGAATTGTAAGATTTCTTTATATATGCATGATATCGGTCTTTTGTCAGATACATGGTTTCCAAAGAAGCTTTCCCATTGAATTGGTTGCCTCCTTAGCTTTTTGACAAATTCCTTTGAGGTACAGAAAATTGTAAGCTTGTTTTCTCTTTTGTTGCTTGTGCTTTGGGTGTAAAGTCTAGGGAGTGGCTGCCTAATACAAGGTCTTGAAGATGTTTCCCTAAATTTTCTTCCAGGATTTTTACAGTACTCTCTTTTATATTGAGATCTTTTATTCACTTTGAGTTAATTTTTGTGTAGGGTATGAGGTAGGGGGTCCTCTTTCATTCTTTTGGATATCGATATCCAACTCTCCCAGCCCCATTTGTTCAAAAGACTGTTATGTCCCAGTTCAGTGACTTTGGGTGTCTTATCAAAGATCAGTTGGCCATTGATCTGGGGGTCTATCTCCAAATTCTCAATTTGATTCCATTGATCAATATGTCTATCTTTTTACCAGTACCATGCTGTTTTGACAACTGTGGATTTATAATAAGCTTCAAAGTCTGGGAGTGTAAGTTCTCCCTCTTTGTTTTTCTTTTTTAGTGTGTTTAGCAATTCAAGGCATCTTCCCTTTCCAAATAAATCTGATTACTAGCTTTTCCAAGTTTGCAACGTAGGTTGCTGGAATTTAGATTGGGATGGCATTGAATCTATAGATGAGTTTGGGTAGAATTGACATCTTAATGACATTTAGCCTTCCTATTCACGAACATGGAATATTCTTCCATCTTTTAAGGTCCCCTTCCATTTCATTTAGTAGAGTTATGCAATTTTCTTTGTATAGGTCTTTTACACCTTTGTTTAAGTTTATTCCTAGGTACTTGATTTTTTTAGTTGGTATTGAAAATGGTGTCTTTTTCTTGAGTGTCTCTTCAGTTTGTTCATTTCTAGCATATAGAAACATTACTGAATTTTGTGCATTAATCCTGTATCATCTATTTTGCTAAATTTGTTTATTAGCTCTAGTAGCTGTACCACTGATTTATCAGGGTTTTCCAGATATAGGATCATATCATCTGCAATCAATGACAGTTTTACTTTTTCCTTTACAATTTGGATGCATTTTATTTCTTTGTCTTGCCAGATTGCCCTCACTAGCACTTCCAACACAATATTGAATAACAGTGGTGATAGCAGGCATCCTTGTCTTGTTCCTGATCTTAGAGAGAAGGCTTTCAATCTCTCACCATTGAGTACTATGCTGGCTGTGAGTTTTTCATATATGCTCTTTATCTTATTGAGGAAGTTTCCTTCAATTCCTACCTTTTGAAGTGTTTTTATCAAAAAGGGATGTTGGATTTTGTTGAATGCTTTTTCAGCATATATTGAGATGATCATTTGATTTTTTTCTTTTGATTTTTTAATGTGTTGTAATACATTGATTTTCTTATGTTGAACCATCCTTGTATGCCTGGAATGAACCCCACTTGGTCATGGTGTATGACTTTTTTAATGTGTCTTTGGATTCGATTTGCAAGTATTTTGTTGAGAATTTTTGCATCTATATTTATAGGGAGATCAGCCTGTAGTTTTCCTTTTTTGTAGCATCATTGCCTGCTTTTGGTGTTAGATTGATGTTAGCTTCATAAAATGAGTTATGTGGTGTTCCATTTTCTTCAATGTTTTGAAAGAGTTTAAGAAAGGTTGGTGTCAGTTCTTTTTGTAAAGTTTGGTAGAATTCCACTGTGAAGACATCTGGCCCTGGGCATTTATTTGTGGGAAGCTTTTTGCTGACTGATTGACTATCTTTGCTTATAATTGGTTGGTTGGGGTCTTCTATTTCTTCTCTGGTCAGTCTATATTCTTCATATTTTTCCAGGAAATTCTCCATTTCCTCTTCATTATCCAGTTTGTTGGCATACATTTGTTCATAGTATCCTTTTATAATTTTTTTAATTTATTCAAGATCTGCAGTAATGTCACCTTCGTCATTCATTGTTTTGTTTATATGGGTCTTCTCTCTTTTTGATTTTGTCTGTTTAGTCAGGGGCTTGTCAATCTTGTTGATCTTCTCAGAGAACCAACTTTTGGTGTTATTTATCCTCTATTGTTTTTTTGTTGTTTTTCTCTATGTCATTTATTTCTGCTTTAATTCTTGTGATTTCTTTCCTTCTATTTGGTTTAGGATTCATTGGCTGTTCATTTCCTAGCTTCTTCAGTTGATCCATTAGTTCTTTGATTTTGGCTCTTCCTTCCTTTTTCAATACATGGGTTTAGTGCTATAAATTTCCCCCTCATTGCCACTTTTGCTGCATCCCATAGGTTTTGGTATGTTGGGATCTCATTTTCATTCATCTCTATACATTTAGCAATTTCTCTTGCTATTTCTTCTTTATCCCACAGATTGTTTAGGAGCATGTTTTGAACCTCCAGATATTTGTGAATTTTCTAAGTCTCTGATGGTTATTGATTTCTAATTGTATTCCATTGTGGTCAGAGAATGAGATTTAAATAATTTCATTTTTTTTTAATTTATTGAGGCTTGTTTTATGTCCCAGCATATGATCTATTCTGGACAGATCTCCATGAGTATTAGAGAAGAATGTGTATCTTGGTGATTTGGGATGTAATGTTCTATGTATGTCTGTTAAATCCAATTCATTTATCAGATTGTTAAGTTTTCAATTTCCTTATTGGTCTTCTGTCTGGCTGATCTATCTATAGAAGAGAGTGATGTGTTGAAGTCTCCCACAATTAGAGTAGAAACATCAATTGCGTCCTTTAGTTTTGCCATTGTTCCTCTCATGTATTTTGTGGCACCTTGATTGGGTGCATAAACATATATGATTGTTATTTCTTCTTGTTTAATTGCCCCTTTTATTAGTATTTAGTGGCCTTCTTTGTCTCTCATAATATCCTTGGATTTAAAGTCTATTTTATCTGAGATTAATATTGCTACACCTGCTTACTTTTGGCTGTAGCTGGCATGAAGAATTTTTTCCATCCTTTCACTTTCAATTTCATTGTGTCCCTGTGTCTAAGATGAGTTTCTTGTAGGTAACATAATTATGGTTCATTCTTTTTGATCCATTCAGCAAATCTCTATCGATTAATTGGGGAGTTTAATCCATTTGCATTCAATGTTATTACCATGAAGGCATTTCCTGAATCAGCTATCTTATCCTTTAGTTTATGTTTGTCATATAATTTTCCCTCCCTCTATTAATGTCATTTAACCTACCCATACTGAATCTCTTTAGTACTGAAACATTCTCCATATCTCTCCTTTCTTTGTTTCTCGGTTGGTATGTCTCCCTTTAGTATCTGAAGTAGGGCAAGTCTCTTCTTAGCAAATTCTCTCAGCATTTGTTTATCTGTGAGAAACTTAAGGTGTCCCTCAAATTTGAAGGAGAGCTTTGCTGAATAAAGAATTCTTGGTTGGCAATTTTTCTCACTCAGAATTTTAAATATGTCATGCCACTGCCTTCTTGCCTCCATGGTGGCTGCTGAGTAGTCACTACTTAATCTTATGCCGTTTCCTTTGTATGTGGTGAATTTCTTTTCTCTTGCTGCTTTCAGAACTTGCTTCTTCTATTCTGCATTTGGCAGTGTGATCAGAATATCTTGTCAGTGGGTTTATTTGGATTTATACTATTTGGAGTTTGCTGCACATTTATAATTTGTGTCTTTATGTTGTTGAGAAGATTTGGGAAGTTTCTCCAACAATTTCTTTGAATACTCTTTCTAGACCTTTACTATTCTCTTCCCCTTCTGGAACACCAATGAGTCTTATATTTGGTTTTTTAAATTATCTATCATATCCCTAAGGTCCATTTTGATTTTTTTTTATTTTTCCCCATTCCTTTTTTCTTCTTTCATTTTCCATTCTGCCATCTCCCAGGTCACTGATTTGTTGTTCAACTTCCTCTAGTCTTGTACTATGAGTATCCAGAATCTTTTTAATTTGTTCAGAAATTTCTTTAATTTCCATTAGACTGTTTGTTTTTTTTTTATTTACTCTTGCAATTTCTTCTTTCTGCTCTCCCAGGGTCTTCTTGAGGTCCTTTATATCCTGTGCCATGCTCTTCTTCAGGTCCTTTAAATCCTGCACCATGATCTCATTGTTCATCTTTAGTTCTTTGGTTAATTGCTTCAAGTACTGTGTCTCCTCTGATCTCTTGATTTGGGTTCTTGGGTTTGGGTTATCCATATTGTCTGGTTTTTCCATATGCTTTAAAATTTTCTGTTGTTTTTGGCCTCTTGGCATTTGTTTAACTTGATAGGGTTCTTTTAGGATTTGTAGACTGATTAAAACCCTTTTCTCTAGTTTCTCAGATCTACAGCTTCATGGAGTACCCTTTCTCTAAGTAACCAGCAGGTGGCATCCACAAACCACCTATTTTCCCCCACTTTGTCTTTGTGGTGGGGGGGGGTGTGAGTCTTGTGGGGTCCAATTTGTGTGCCAAGTTTGCATGTGTTTTTGGTGTTGCCTGCCCTGTATATGGGGTGTGTGTCTGGGCAGTCAGGGAGAAGGGCAGCTCTAACAATCAAATCTCCCTTGTGTTCCTGGAGATTTAAATCTTGTGCAATAGTCTAATCCTTCAGTTCAGTCCTGCCAAAGTTTGTCTCTGCCACTGACCCACAATTCCTTGTTATTGGCATATGGCCCCTGAGACTTGTGAGTGCGTCCCTCTTCCAGGCTGTGCACAAACAGGCCCTCTGTTGATGCATGACTGTGCTATGTCACAGGTGAGTGCCATCTCCCCAGGGTGGTTCTGGGCTACAGGGCTGTGTAGGGACATACCCAGTCTGCTGAAAGAATAGCTGAATAGGTCATGTTAATTCACACTGTTCCATGTTCCCAACTCTGGAACAACCAGCTGAGGGTGCATGGAAGGCCAAAGTCCATGTCCAATTTTGTGGTTGTGTGTGTTGCTGGAAACACTTCCCATCACACTGGGATGTCTGGGGCAGCTCTGGGCTGTGGGACCAGCAACTGGAAGTAGTGTTCCCTGCCCACCATGAAGATGGCTGTGAGGGGATGCCCCACTTTTCTTGGGAAGTTGTGGTGTTTAGTGAATTTTCTTAGCCACTGGACTTATTGCCTTGTGTCTCAGAGCTGTCTTAGTTCTGCTCTTGTCTTCACTTGCCCAAATTGCAAGTTTTTGAGGCTTTCTGTGTTGGGCTTCTTAGAGTAATTGTTTTAGCAAAAAGAGAAAAAGATTTAAAAAATAAAGTGAAGAGCCCTCCTGGCAGTTCCAATGGGCTATTGAAATGCCAAGAGACAGGGAGTTTAGGGCCATTAAGGAAGGGTCCAGGGAGCAGAGAAACCTGTTTTTCAACCAAAGAAACTCTCCTTCTGGATTTGCATATGAGCCTGACTCAGCCTGAGCTCTGCCCTTCACCATTCTATGTTCACCACAACTCCAAAAATTCTCTGTTTTATTGTTGGGTTTTCCATGTTGTTTTTGCCATCCTTATCTCTTCTCTGCCAGGCTGACTGCTCACAGATTCTCTGTTGTCTGGTCTCAGTATATCTATGCTTGGAGTTTTGGTCAGTAGAAAGAGTTTCTGATAAAAGCCACAACTGCATTTCTCCCTCCTCATTCCCAGCACTGACAGCCTCTCCTCCCATGGGACTGAGCCTGGCAGGGAGCAGTGTGGATTCCCTGGTCATGAAAACTTACAGATTTGACTGATCTCTGATGTTCCACGTGTTCATGAGTGTTGTATGAAGTATGCCCAAAGTCAAATTGTTCTGTGGTGTCTGGTCAACACAGTCCCTGGCTTTCTACCTACTGTCCTGGAGGAGTAGCTAAAACATACACCTCACCAATCCACCTTCTTACCCTGCCCTCACTGTGGTTTTGAATTAAGTTTTTAAAATGGGAAATGCAAATCTTCTAAATTTGTTCTTGTTTTTTCAAGATTCATTTGTCTCAGGATTTCTTGCAATTCTATATAAATTTGAAAATTATGTCTCCTATTTCTGAATATAAATATATTGGGGATTTAATCAAGATTGCATTCAAAGTGATCATTGCTTTAGATAGTATTAACATAAAATATTAACCCTCTCAAACAGTGAATGTAGGATGTCTTTCCATTTCTTTAGAATTTATTCAATTTCCTTTAGCACAGATCACAGATGTTATTAAAGATACAAGTGAATCCTAAAATTCTTTATCAGATTCTTCCAAGCTCAATTCGAAATCACAAATGTTTTTTGTGTTGATCTCAGAGACTGCCATATCCTGCATTTGTTTATTAAAAACTAGTAGTTTCTTTATGCTGAGTATTTGAGATTATCTTAATATAGTAGCATTTTATCCATGAACAGAGTTTAGTGTTTTCACTCAGAACACTGAGAGAATCACCATTGGCCATCCCACCTGAGTGTCCAGCAGGGTGCATGGCAGCTGTAAATATGCTGAACACTCCTAGATAATTTCCCCAGGCATCTTTCTGGGTGTGGTGAGCTCATAATCTGTTCAGCAAAAAGAATTTTGTCCTCAGACTAGCCCTGTAAAGAATGATCCAGGCATGTGTTTCTTAATTTACTGATAGTAGGCATTGTAATAGGTCCTTTTTTAAACACACAGCTTCCAAAACTTTTCCCAGAAATTTGGCTTTGAATAACCTTTGTTCATATTCTCAAACTCCACATAATGGAATTCCATTCTGTATTCATATATTTAAGTTTCATTCCCTAGTGCCATATCTTTAGTAATTGATTTGTGGTCAGCTTGTATTCATATACCTGCCACACTATGTAACCCACCAAATCCTGCTGCACACTCAGGCCAGTACACATTAGCTAGGCTAATCTCTGCATGTGATCGTCCTTGGATTATTGTGTATTTTACATTTCTGGACCCATTGATATAACAAATAAATAAATCCAGGTCCTCTAGCTCCTCACCATTAAGGCATTTTTAGTATGTAGATCCACCCTTTTGAAATATGCTTCCATCACCTTATTGAGTAAGGCAAATCCTCCCAAAGTAGTAGAATATTATGAGATACATCAACCATCATAGTTAAAATCTCATGGTAGATTGTAGTTTGCAAAATGAGAACTCTGCTCCTGAAAGGAAACCCCTCTCCAGAGCTCCTGCTTCTATCTGGGTCTGTACTCAGTGGGTCCTGATCACCCCGTTTCAGCCCTGCAACTGACCTGCAGGAAGCTTCCAGTCAGGCTCACAGGGCATTTCCCTCCCAGGGCCTTTGCTCAGGTTTACTGGATTTGCAATTGTCTTCAGTCTGCCCCTTACAGATACCACACACTATTCATACCATACCCTGACATAGTGAATTGTCTTTTGTAACTTGGCATACTCTCAGATAGACCAAAGAAGGAGTCTATGGAACCCTTAAGGCCCCTTTCTTGGAGGGTGATAGATGCTATAACACAGTCTTGTGCATGCATGCAGTGAATCCAGAAACTTGTGGGGATTTCAGGGCAGTTCTCATCCCTTTGGTGCCACAATAAATAATGGCAACATCAGAGATCAACTGCACATACAATACCACTGTGCTGAAAGCAAATTCAGTCATGTATTGTGCACATAACTCATGCACATATTGCACAAAAACACCATACAGATACATACACAAATTTTATGCACACACACTCATATACCTACTCTACCTATGGTACACATATAGACCTGCATATGTACACACATACACATATCACACTCACATACAATCTACTATACCAACATTTCCCCCCAATCACAAACAAGCACATCCAGAGGCAGGTACATGCACACATACCCAAGTGCACATTCATACATACCTGCACATATGAAGAAATGAACACTGACATCTCCCATATCCATGACACATACAAATACAC
Source organism: Choloepus didactylus (assembly GCF_015220235.1). NCBI lineage: Eukaryota > Metazoa > Chordata > Mammalia > Pilosa > Megalonychidae > Choloepus > Choloepus didactylus. The sequence goes on along the minus strand of NC_051325.1, from coordinate 2,736,674 downwards.
ACATATACAGAAACAAAAACACACACATATGCACACACAAGCACACATTACACCTGCACACTTACATGTAGTAGGTCCACTGCTCATGTGCACATACACATGAAACACACATAAATGCATATGATATGATCTCACAAATGCACATATTCACATGAGCACACACACATAAACACATATATTAACATACTGAATCTGACTTTTGCATCAATGGGCCCCAAATTTTTTCTTCTTCCTTGTGCCCAGCACATGGGTACTGCCATCATGTGTGGCAGGACACCTGGACATATAGCTGAGTGTGCTGCTCTTTCTCAGTGGACACAGAGACCCAAGGGAAGAGCAGGGAAAGCACTGGGCAGGGTGATCCTCCTTAGAGCAGAACCAGGTCCTGGTCAAGGAAGGGGGGCCCAGAGCAGTGAGCTGGGCTGGGGGACATTATTCCTGTAGTCAGTGTCTGTGATGGGCCTCCTGGGCCTCCCCTTTTGAATAGGGATGTCTCCTGGGTGATGGAGTCCCCGCCCCCACACAGCTGTTGGATCCGTGATGATAATATTCATCTTTGTAATTCACAGGTCTCCAGAAAAGAAGAATTTCAATAAACCGAAGCCATTGTTATGAAAAATAAATAACTATAGGTAAATGGAAAGTCATGCCACACTCAGACACAGTATTGGTAAATCACATTTTTGAAAAAGACTTCTATCCAAAATAAAGTACACTTTCCCAAAGTAAAAAGAAGATATGCAGTTATGTTTTTAAATTATGTAAAATTTGCGACTGCACATTACACTGAAGAACATATATGAAAGCCTAAAAAGCTCTTGAACAACAGTGAACCTCAGTAGTCATGACAGAAATGCAAATTTTAATCCCAATTGGTTGCTGCTTCACACAACTGGAATGACTATACAAATTATTTTAAAAATAATCAGATGTGCAGGGAATGATGTGGAAAATAAATGCTAATAATAATACACCAAAAATATTTTGCTTGAAAGGTAAACAAAACAGGTTAAGCAGGGAAATGTATATACCTGAATTACGATATTCTTAATATTATATTAAATATGAATAATTAATATAACAATAAATCATTATTTATTATAAGGACAACAAACCAGGAAAAGGATGGCAAAATGAATAAAAAATAAGCAGAGGGAAAAGATTATAAAATTAGGAGCAGAAATAAATGAAAAGAAATGGAGTGCATAATTTAAACAAGACAAAGCTAGTTTAACAAGATAATACAAATTGTCAAGACACTATCTATAATGAACAACAGAATAGACAGAATACGAATTATCACTATTGTGCTTGAAAGCAAGCTGACATCATAGATCCTATAGAAAATTATGCATATAATAAGATAATATAATATTAAATGTATACAAAAAGAATTAAAAATTAATTGTCTTAGATAATTTTCTTAGAAGTACACTCAATACCAAAACTCACTCAGAATTTACAGATAATGTTCATATTTCCATATCTAATAAATAATTGCAGTCTTTGTATATAAATTCCCCAGAGAACAAAATTCCATGCCTCATTGGTATATTTGGTAATTTATTTTAAACCCTTAAAAATAGTATCAATTTTTACCACATTTAACTAAAAAATCATAACATAGAAAAGTGACTGAAATAATTTATGAGAATAAAATGTTCCTATTACTATGTGAAAATGTCATGATGAAAAAGAAATTTATAGCCCAAAATTTCTTATAAATTTACAAGAAAAGTAGTGAAACATTATATAGTGATAAAGATGCATGGCCCAGAAAACACCTGAAATGGACCCATGTAATTTGCCATTCTCATATAAAACCGAGTTATCATACACATTCTTCTTAATAAGTGCAGAAAAAGTTTTTTTTCAAAATCAACATGTATTCATGAGACTAAATCTTGTCCAACTTCAAAGACAAGGGAGCATTATAAAATTGAACAGCGTCTATTGTAATCCTATAGCAGAAACACTACTTTATACCAAACTATGCTGCTTCCCTTCCCTGTACTCATGCAGAAGAGAAAAATGAAGAAAGAAAAAATAAACTTATAACATAGATATTTGATTTGAGAGACTGCTGTGTTACTGAAATTCTGTTCCATATGGCCATATAGAATTAGAAGGTTAAGAAGGACTTCATGAGCTGTTGTCTGTTCACCAAGGAAGGAAAATACCAGACATTGTCTGGAAAACCAGCCCCAAACTTCCCAGCACTTGAACCCAGATCCCTGGGGGTGGTCCCCTGGGCTGGGTGGGTCCTGAGCAACCCTTGAAGCCCAACCCTGCAGAAGTTGTGTCTTGGCTCAAACTGCCTTCCATGCACTGGTGTTTCCCACAGTAGTGCATTTCTGGGCATCATCTTTCACAGAACTCAGCTACAGAGAAAAGTAGTTCTTGAAATTTCTTCTGGAGTCAGAATCAGCTATACAGAAACAGGTTAAATGTGGCACCAGTGTCAGCACAACTGCACCTGGGACAGGACACCTGGAAACAGGAAATGCTGAGTCACCAGCTTCTATGACCTCATTTCCATCACACCATCCCCAAATTCAAAGAGATGCTCACTGCTGAGATCTCCTACAGTTGGAGAATAGATGAAAATGATTTCAGTTTATTTTGGATAAAACCCATGAATCCTAGAAAAATATACCTAGAAAGATCAGACACCTGCCTAAATAGCAGAGATGCTGTGATGACTCTCAGGAGGCCAGAGGGCAGTTCATATGTAGAAGGTAAATTTGTGTTTGAAGTTTGGAAGTGTCAGCTGAAGGTCCCTGTCTCTGGGGACTCCAGGTGATTTCAAGGGAACAGCTATGTACACTGACCACAGGTCAAAGAGCAAGGCTTTGTGGATAAAGCATAACATTCATTTCAATATGTTGTGTTTTCCCATGTTCCTGTGAACATGATTTTTTTCTCTAATTATGAAGATATGCCCATTGTATTTATAAGGCAATAAATAAGTACATCCATCTTAAATGAGTGATTATGTTGATGAATAAAATGGAGAGGATTTTATTGCATAACTAGAAATAGTGTTGAGATAGAGATAAGTGACCTGTAATTTCCACAGGATCTTTGCAGTGTCCATCTCTCATCATCTCTCCTCTGTCACATGGAACAGAAGCAGAGGGTGGCACATTAGTGGGTTGTGAAATAACCCAGTGTGAGAAGGAGACACCATTTGCCTGAGCACTGTCACTCTGTGCAATTCCAGGCCACATCTTCCTCTGTCTGGATTTCCTGTGAAAAATGAAAGAACCATAACTACCCCAGCAATGCAGCTCTGAGGAAAACAGAAAAAAGAAAAGAAGAACAGTAAGAGGAGGGCAGGTCTCAGGGGTTCTGCATGTTTGGAGGGAGAAAACTGAGAGTTTCAAGGAAGAACACCCTCACCATCCATATAGCAGGTCTTGCCCTTGTGCTCCATGGATGGGAGTGACCAACAAGCAACCAGCTCCGGACTTCCCAGCAAGGGGAGACTTCTGGCTCATGCCCTAACCTGGGGACCCTGTTGTTTCCTAGCACAGCAATGTTCACACCTGTGTCCATGGTCTCATAACCAGTGTCCATGGGTCTCATCAGCTCACATAAAAATATACATTTCTCTGGATATATATATATAAGATAATCACTCATTTAAGTCCCTGGTGACTCTGTCATGAAACACAGTGGCTGTTCTGGGGAGATGTTCCCACCATTGTAGATTCTGCTCACCTATCCCAGTCTCTCCTCAGAAAGCTGGAAGTCAGTAAGATCAATGTTCAGGATCCAGTTATCTCACAGGTGATGCTCATGTTCTGGATGGGCATCCTTGCCCCTGAGTTGGATCCAAGCAGGTGCACCTGCACACTTACAATGAGCAAAAGGAACTCTCATCCATTAACACAAGATGCTCCCAGGAGAAATCTATTTCCCAGAGTTCCTGGACTCAGTGGCGGCTGGTGGAGAGGTCTTCAGCTTCTAAAGATGGACAGGTACATGAATTATAAGCACTGTTCTGAAAGACCCAGGTCTCCATGTAAGGACATCATATCAGCTCAGTCTGCAGCAACCTGTGGTTGTGCGGGTAGGTTAGGAGTGTCACTTTGTTCTTCCTGATGTCCCTGCCTGCTCCACAGAATCCTAAACATGTGCAACTTGACATTTTGTTAATATGAAAATACATGAAAACTTTATGCTAAAAAATACAAAAATAAGTGTTGGATTAATATATCCAAGAAAAATTAAATTAATGAAAGAGAGTTAAATGTTAATGGAATCAGAGATGCATTTTGGAAAAGTGAAAAATAAATATCATGATCTTGTTATTGTTGTCTTCTCACCTCTTCTAATGCATACATTTAAATCATGTGTGCTCTGTGTGTGTACAACATAATTGCAGCATCCCATGTAATAGCATCAGAATTTATGAGTTTTAAAATAAGCAGACACCTGGTCCTGAAGGCCACAAAGGACTTAGGCCACTCTTGAGACTACGTAAGTGTTTCCCTCTACTCCTAATTCCACCTGCAGACTCAAGCACTGCATGGTGGTAGGGAAGGGTTATTTTTGTTGCCATTCTTAGGAGACTGACTTAAATTCAGACAATGAAATTTCACAAAGACAGTTAAATGATCTATTTATTTATGTTCCCATCCAAATTCAGAAGAAAAGAGAGGGGAAAATATATACACACACATACACACACATGCATGTAATAACAGTTTTAAAAGACACAAAAAAATTGTACTTTGTTTTAATCTTGGATTGATCACCGACTTGCTTAGAAAAGACACAGTGGCCATTGTCTGGGGTTTACATGTTTTGAAGGAAGAAGAGGGAGCCCCCGGCAAGGCCAGGGAACTCCTCTCTGGACCAGAGTGGTCTGCCTCTGGGGATGATCACTCATCTCTACTGAGAAGATCATGTGATTTTATTTATTATTCTATTGATTTTAAGTGTTATAATAATTGATTTATACATAAATCAACCTTGCATCCCTGGGGTAAATTTGTATAGTTTAGGACACATAATTATTTTTATGTTACTTTAATTTTCTCAGAGCTCTCTTAGTTCTGCTCTTGACTTGATGTGCCCAAACTGCAATTCTTTGAAGCTTTCTGTATTGAGCTTCTTAGAGTAATTGTTTTAGAAAAAGCAAAAAGGATTTAAAAAAAAAAAAAAAAAAAAAAAAAAAAAAAAAAACGGCCCTCCTCAGAGATCTAATGGGTTATTGAAATGCTAATAGACAAAGCAACCAGGGCCATTAAGGAAAGGTGCACAGGGCAGAGAGATCAGCTTTGCTTCAGGATTTGCATATGCGCCTCAAGGCCTGAGCTCCGCCTTTCCCCTTTCTGTGTTCACCAGAACTCCAAAAATCCTCTGCTTTTATTTTGGAGTTTTTCGTGTTGTTTTTTTTCTATGCCTGTCTCCTCTCTGCTGGGCTGGCTGCTCTCAGAGTCTCTGGTGTCTGGTCTCAGTCTATCTATGGTTGGAGTTTGAATCAGTAGAATGAGTTTTCAATAAGAGCAGCCACTGCAGTTCTCCCTTCTCCTTCCCGGAGCTGACAGCCCCTCCTCCCCCGGGACTGAGCCTGGCAGGGAGGGGCGCGGGTCCCCTGGCCGCAAAAACTTACAGATTTCGCTGATCTCAGCAGTTCCACGTTTTCATGAGTGTTGTATGAAGTATGCCCAAAGACAGATTGCTCTGTGGTGTCCAGTCCACGCAGTTCCTGGCTTTTTACCTACTTTCCTGGAGGAGTAACTAAAACTTACAGCTCACCAGTCTGCCATCTTGCCCCGCCTTACTTTAATTTTCTATGTTGTATTTTTTTGAGGATTTTGTTCCCGTATGCAGAATTGATATTGGTATACTGTTTTCTTTCCTTCTGATGACTCTTTCTGGCTTTGGAGTCAGCAAAATATGTACTGTATATAATGACTGGGGAAGTGTTACTTTCTATTATATTTTTTGGAACCATTTATCCCAAATTTGGAACCAATGTGATTCATTCCTCTTTGAATGATAGATAGAGTACAGTTGTGAATCCATAGTCTCCTAGACCTTTATTTACAGTTGCTTAAGGTTACCCATTCAATCTATTCATTTATTATATATGTATTCATATTATTTACTCCTTTTGGATTTCTGGCAATGTTTCCCTTTCATGTACGCTTTCTAATGTTTTGGTTCACATGTATTAAAAGGGTTCCTGATAATTTTTATTTATGTTTTGTTTCCATGAATGCCATCTTCTACTTAGTATCTATAATTCACATAATTCTGTCATTTTAAATGTCTGATGATTTTCTTTTTATCTTTCAATTATTCATTTCAACCTAAGAATTTCCTTTTATTTCTTTTAAAAATTATTATAATTTATTGATATTAAATATTTGGTGCAAAGTTGCCAGTATATCTTCCTTTGCTTCTTTATTCAAGCTTTCCTTTAGATTTGTGGAAGCAATTGTAATAGTTCCTTTAAAATCCTCATTTGTTAAATATGACATATGCCCTAACCCACAACCAGTTTATCTTGCATGCATTTTTTCAAACATTGATGCCCTATATTCATGCATCTTTGTATATTTAATAATTTCTCATTGGAAATATGTTGTAGCAACTACACATACTGCCAGCCCACCCCCCAGTGTTAGTGTCTTGTCTCCTTCCTTGCTTAGGGACTGGATGGAATAATTCAGTGACATCTTCCTGCACCACTGTGCTGAGTCTCTGAAAGTTTTCCTCAGGGAGGATTTGGTTCCTTCTGCAGTCACCAGTCACCCTGGCATGAGACCTGAACTTGTCATTCTTTCTTCAAACCTTCCACCAGCCACAAATCACTATTCAACAAAAGTAATTGTTGGCCAATTGTTCTATTCCTTAGTACCCTACCCTGAATCCTAAATGCATCTACTATCTAATGAAAAGAAATTTGGAGACTTCTGACAGTTATATTCAACTAGTTATATTTAACTTGGGTGAACTTAAATGTTTGGAAATGGACAGGGGTGATGGTAGAATGTTATGAGAATAACTAACAGTGCTGAATGTTGTATGAATGTGGTGGAAAGGATAAGTTCAGAGGCATGCATATCAACAGAAGGAAAGTTGGAGGTTAAAGATGGGAACGTATAAAACAGTGAATCTTGTGGTGGACAATATCCATGATTAACTATACAAATATTAGAAATTTCTCTCATGGACTAGAACAAATGTATGTCACTATAATTAGAAGTTAACAAGAGAGGCATATAGGGAAAAATATATACCTATTGCAAACTATATACTACAGTTAGTATTTTAACATTCTTTCATCAACAGTAACAAATGTACTATACCAAAACGATGAATCAGTAATGGAGGGGAGCATGTTTAGGGGTATGGGAGGATCTGAGTTTCTTTTCTTTTGGTCTTTATTTCTTTTCTGGAGTAGGGGAAGTGTTCTAAAAATTGAAACAAAAATTAATTTTGTTGATGGATGCACAGATGTATGGCGGTGCTATGGACAATTGATTGTACACTTTGGATCTTTGGGTAGTTGTATGGTATCTGAAAAATCTCAATTAAAAAATTGCCATTAATTAGTTTCTACCTTTAATTGAGATAAAATTCCTAGATTCTATCTCACAGAGGCCATATCCATGCATTCTTGCAGGCTTTTCCTCCAAAAAAGTAATAATCCACTAAAAACCTAAACAGAACACAAAAAGCAAAGCTATTATTAATCCCAAGTGGTGCTTGGGGAAACAGTGGTAGAAATGTATCCACAATCACCTCCATAGTTCCACCACAAATCAAAACAGTTAATATGAATAAGGAAAGAAAAGAAAATATTATCCTATAGGAACTAGTGGGATCCAGTAGAAAGAGGTCAGGAACTGAGTCCACCATGAAAATTATGCCCAGAAAAACCTCCTCTCTCTTCACTGAGGAATAACAACCTTAACCTGAGAAGAAAGGCTCTGAATTCAGCAGCTGAAGATGCTGTTGGAAAAAACACTGGCACTTGGTCAGAAACATTGGATTTAAAACACTCTGCCCCAGGGTGGGGAAGAAATACATGACAGTCCAAGCACTGCCTCGTGAGGATGATGTACACACCACTGTCCATCCTGCTCAGATCCCAGCCTCTCCCCAGGGATCTGAGATTCAGAGAGTTCAGTAGGCACAGAGCCAGGTAAACATCAGGTGATGGTCATGTTCTGAAAGGGTGATGGGTCCCTTAGGTATATCTGGTCCTGAAAAGCTAGGACAGGAACTCTCATTCCTTTGACAATAGTCACAGTGAACAGAAAACTGTTTCCCAAGTGCAGAGGCAGGGCAGAGGGGAGGCAGTGGGGGTCAGGGTCAACTTTCCAGGATGTGCTGGAACCTGAGCTCCAAGCACACATCTGGGCAGGTCTGGTCTCCCTGTGAGGACCCTCAAGTGAGCTCCATCCTAAGAAGCCTGTAGCTGTGCAGGGAGGATTAGAATTTTGACAAGATGTTTCTGGTGACATTAACTGTTTCCCAGGAAGCTGTAAGCCTAGTTTTATGTTATATTTATAGAAAAAGTTTTGATGATTTTATGGAAATAGAATATGTGACAATGATTGATTTGTAGACCCATGAAAATTATTAATTAAGTACAAATTGTATCAGAAATGCTAATTAAAGACAAAATGTTATGAATCTACTATTTTTAGGTTATATAGTTATGAATATATACTGAAAACCTGTGTGTGATATGAAGATGGCATTTTATGTAACAGAACTATATTTTATAAGGAATTTAATATTGGATCAGAGACCTGTTCACTGATGTCACATGAGAGGGAGGGAACAAAGTGAGGCACTTGGAGCTGCTCCTAGAGAGGCCAGGCTATCCCACCTCCTCATCCTTCCCCTAAGGATATGGGCTTAACATGATGGTGGGTTGGGAAAATTATCCTGATTATTTTCATAAATGTGAGTTAAGTTAAGGGAAACTTCAAATATGAAGTTTTATTCACACTTTCAGGCATATTCACACAACTCATATAACACTGTAAATAATATAGGTATATATGTATTTAAACATGCATTTAGTAACAAACATCCTGTCCTGAGTTAGAATCTTAGATTCATCCTAGAACTGCTTTCATGTTATGGGGTTACATGTTGTGGAGCAAGAAGAGGGAACCCCAGGCAAGTCTAGGCAATTCCTCCCAGCCCCTCTCTGCACCTGCACCTGGGGATGGCCACCGGGTGCCCCCTGGCGGTCCTGAGCACCCTGGGCCTACCAGTCTCTCTTGTGCCCTCAGGGGAGGTTTCTGTCTGGGCTCACCCTGACTTCCTCTCACTGTGTCTCTTGCACAGTAATACACGGCCGTGTCTTCAGGACTCAGGCTGCTGAGCTTTAAATAAACTTCATTCTTGGAGTTGTCCTTGGTGATGGTGACTCGGGACTTAAGAGTTGGGTTATAGTATGTACTTCCACTACTACCTATTGCACCAACCCACTCCAGCCCCTTTCCTGGAGCCTGCCGGATCCAGTGCATATAATAGCTGGATAAAGAGCCTCCAGAGACAGAGCAGGTGAGGGACAGGGTCTGTGAGGGCTTCACCAGGCCAGGTCCCGACTCCTTCAGCTGCACCTGGGACAGGACACCTGAGGACAAGGAAGAATACAGTGAGTCCTGTGTTCAGATGCATCATCCCCATTACCTTCATGTCTGAATCCAGAGACACTCACATCTGGTAGCTGACACCAGAATTAGGAAGAACCACAAGGCTTTCATGTTGTTGGGCATGATGTCTCTGACTCCCAGAAAATATTTTTCCAGAAAACAAAGAAGCCTGAATTTAAGTATTTGTGCCCAAACTTTCATATGGTTACCTAGGTGGTGATTTGCATGTGGGTGGTATCTTTCTATGTAAAGATGAAAGGGGGAGAGAAGGACATTTTCTCTGGTGTTTTCCTGAGAGAGTTAAGCTGCTGTTTCCTCATCTTCTCCTAGGGTCTCTCTTTCTTTAAGTACAGGTTCCTCTTCCTCCACACAAGAAATCTGCTGCATGAGATTATCAGGAGCCAGATCTTTTCAGGGATCATGGATGGCTTTGGAATAGTTTCAGTGTGACTCTATTTCAAATGATGTATTCATATAGCAAATAACCACCATAAGTCAAGGACCCCCTAAATTTGTGGAAACATGTTCTGGTATATTAAGTTCCTCTGTTACAAAAGTCCATGATTCATTCCAAAATTTGGGGCAGCAACAAAATATAGGAAGAAGGGTGAATTATGAGTCAATGGGTTCATTCATTTATCTGTGAATTGTAATAACTTTCAACAAATCACTAACTAAGGTGTACATATTGGCAACTGAAACAGCTTCACTACAGCTCACATTCAAAGTTATTTTGTGGTTTAATTTGGTATTGTAAGCCTATGAATTACATTTATTTTTGGAACAGGGTAGAAATTTCTGCTTAAATGGATAATCAATCTCAGTGTTGTGCAAATCACACACAGCACCATAATCCTGTCATTTGATTTTTCAAACTGCATGTCAATAAGAAAAATACATTGAGCTCTGTCAGTGAGGGAAAGTTTTTAATATCTCAAACCCTCCTAAGGGTTAAAATAGAGATAGTAAATGGAAGATCAGACAATTAGATACAGGAACCAGGTCTTCATGTACCAACTCAGGTTTACTAGATGTGTCCAGTTTTGACAATTTGGATTATGGAATTTGGATTCAGTGAAATTTTCCCACTCCCTCCTATGAAGTAATATGTATGATCCTTGGTAATTGACTCACACAATGGATGGTTTAAAAAAGGGTTGAGTTTACAATGGCCTGAAGGAAGCAGGTCCCCTTGAATACTAACCTGAGAGTTGCTCCCGTGAGACCCTGTGTCACTGGATCCTGGAATTATATCTGACATGCTGTAAGTTAGTTCAGGTGGAGACCACAGCACAGCTCCTTCCTCACCTTGCAGGGTGAATCTCAATATGTAACCTTGCTCCTCTGTGTTTCAGCTGAAAAGAAGTAAGTTGGGAATTTCAGGAGTAAAATTAGTGTGAACTTCATAGGTTTCTAGTCACATTAGATGTTACTTTTACTGTCACTACTCTCTCCCTTGATACTAGAATGGGCTTGTGTAAGCCCTTGTCTCTGACTGTGAATTTAGAAGTATCACCTGCTCTCTTCTTGTCTTTGACTTCTCACACCTGTGTGACAGTGACAGCTCAACACCCCTCCCAGTGCCTTTACATTGACTGATTGTGGTTGAAGACTTTAAGAAAAGAAATCACAAAATTGTGTACTCATGAAACAAACAAAGAATTGCCCCTGGGTAATACTCATTTAGCTTGAATTATGTTTTGCTGATTATAGTGGTTTCACTTTCCTCATGTTTGTATTATCTAGGTATCTTGGAAGCCCAGTTAAAAATACGTAAGAAGCACATTCATAGCTAGAAAATTTTCATTGAGTTGGTACATACAAATATGGGGATAATTAAGTTTACATTATCACAAAAGTTTTACTAGTAATGTAGCTATCCATTTCAAAGGTAGAATAATGGTATCAATATCCTTTCAGACAGCTTCATTTTCTTCTTGACCTCTGATTTTAATACCACAGAATAAGTCAAATAACTAAGGTGAACTGAATCATATCAGTTCATATGTTAAAATTATCAGCCTAATTGATGTAGTCTCATATACTCCATCAAGGATCTGTGTCTCTGTGTGTTTCTGACATGGTTCTAGCCAACGAAGCTGGAGAGATTTTCTCTTGGGGCATTTCTAGACCTCTAGAAGGACACATCACAAGAAAAGATCTCGAGCCTTGCAAAACCATCATCATATCTTCATGTAGACTTTGCTGTGGTGTCACCATGTCCAGAAATGATGGGCATCAACTGATGGATAAAACTGACACACCATATGTTTCATAGTGTAAAATTATGAACAGTAAATACCCAAAGTGTAGGCCAATTGGATTCACCAACAAGGTGGGCCTCACATCTCAGCTTCTTATTAATTAGATCATAAATTTGCACATTGTTTTGGCTTCTGTGTTCTTTTCTTCAGTTAATGCTATAAGAATAATAATGAATTAGAATTTTGATATAATTAAACAGATTTTAAAATCAGATGTCTGAATGAGCATATTGTCAGCATAAGACAAGAAGGAGACATCGTTAAACCATAAGATTTTACTGATAATGGAAGTCCATTTCTTGTGGACCTCAAGGCTGGAGATTATTTAGAGGCAGATCTGACATGCTGTAAGATTACATAGACTAGAAGCAGAAAGCGTGTTTCTATTTGAGTAGCAGCAGGGATGGGGTGTATATTGCTAACATGGTGATAAACAGGTGAAGTTGTCACCCCATTCATACCTGGACAATAAGGGAAATGGGATGTTCATCACATTAATGAGCATACTTTTTAATAGCAGAAATTGACATTCATTGAGGAGTAGGAGTATGGGAGTACTTTACTAATGTAGGGAAACATGAGTTATACATCAGAGTCTGAAATCCCTAGGTAAGATGGATTATGGAAAATATATCACTAACATGGAGACAAATGTGAAGGGTAGCAGGGCCAGTCATCCTTGGGAAAGTGGGATAATAGGAGGTACACCAGAGTCAAGAGGAGAAATGCATGAGAGGGGGAAACTAGATATGCCTAGGGAACAGGGGGTGTAGAAGGTACCTCAACATCCAGTGACAAGTGGGGGAGGCAGTGAGGCAAGGTGAGCAGGGCTCAAACTGGGCACTGAAGTGATCAAAGGCAATGGCACAATTTGGGGATGATTGAGAAAAACAGGAACCAACTTATCAGTTATCACATCATCATGGTACACTGAGAGAGAAGTGGTAAGATAAAAAGTGGAAACCAACAGAGGTTATATCTGCATAAGACAGTCCAGAAAGTGACACTAGACTATAAGATGTTGAATAATCATATTGGTGCATTACTGAGGATCAATGAGGAAAACAACTTTTTCACTACCAACTCTAACTTGGTGAAGGGGACCATAATTACCTTGGCGTAAGCTGTACTGACAATAATTTGTGGAGTTAGAAATGAATCTGAGTATAGAGGTGAATGTATGTGAAGTTTGACAATCTTTGGAACAGCTTCCAGAAAGTTCAAAAAAATTTGATTGTGAAAGTGCCAAGGTATCAGCTTGGGGGAAATAAACAAAGCAGTGTGATAGAGAGGATGCAAGGCCAAAAAGACTTACTTGGCATGTTATAGTGGTTCAGAAGTTTTCCCAGAGAATAGGACCTCAGCAGTGGAATCACTTGTGATAAGTTTTCTCAGTGCTGAAAAAACATGTTATTACAATGATACTTGTTCTCACTGTCCATTTAACAATTGTCCTATGCTTGGAAGTTAATGACAATTGGAAGTGTAAGAGGTACCTGATGTAGGTAAGGAGAAACAATGATGTCACCCAGAATTGAAAAAAATCCTGCTCTCTCCCTGGAGACATGAAATGTGTTATCAGCATGGATGTCACAGTAATGAAATCTCCATGGGGTGCATCACCTACCTTGAGAACCAAGATGAGGCTCACACATCTATATATAATGAGTACATCAATTTTCCTATCTTTTCTTACAAATTGAGAAATTAGGAGAGTCTTGCTTTCTGTAAGGAGATCTGACCTCTGGGTGAGGTAAGCAGGGCCCTGAGTGCCTGCTGCTATCAACTTTTGGAAATTACCAAGTGGCTTGAAAATATCATTCATATGAGACTATGCATATGGTCAAGGGGGTTAGGCAATGGTGGATCCAGTGGTCAGTACAGAGGATGGCACTATTTTTCTGCCTATTTATGGCAGATTGCAGAAGTTTGGGATATGCTTGGATTCCCAGAATGCACTGGAATGTGAGATCCAAGTACACGTCTGAGTATGTCTGGCTTCCACTGAGGACCCTCGGGTAAGCTCTGCCTCAGAATCTTATGGTTATGTAGGGAATATTAGGAATAAGAAAAAGGTATTTCTGCTGACCTAACCTCTTCAAATAAAATTATAATCTTGCCCATGATATATTCATAGAAAAATATTTGATGATTTTATGGAGAAATAGTGTGTGACAAATGATTGGTACAGGCATGAAAAATTTAATGAAGTAAATTTAGTAAATATCAATTGTATCAGGAACATCAATTAGATTTAAAAATGATACAATCTGAACTTCTTTCATTATATATATCTTTTATTATAAATGTAAAACTTGTGCATCAGACATAATGTTGACATTTTATGTAATAGAGTCATAATAGACAAGGACATTAGTGTAGGAGCAGAGACCTGGTCTCTGGTGCAACATGAGAGGGAGGTAGGAAACTGATGCCCTTGGAAGCTGCTCCTAGGGAGGGTCAGGCTTTCCCACCTCCTCATTCTTCCCATGAGGACATGGGGCTCCACAAGAGGATGGGTGGGGGATTCTTTCCCTGAGCATTCTCAAAATATGTGAGTTATATTGTGGGGAATACTTTCACAGTGATGGCAAATACAAATTTTTTTCACATTTTCTTTCATATGAAGAAGAGTAGAAAAAATTACCAGATTTCATACAAAATTTTATGTAATATCTGTGCATGTTTGTATTATAATATTCATTTAGCAACAATAAAAACATAAACCTGTTCTGAGTTTGACTCCTGGATACATCACAGCACTTCATAAAAAAAGTACAAAGGCAGTTCTCTGGGAGCTACATGTACTGAAGCAAGAAGAGGGAACCCCAGGCAAGGCCAGGAAATGCCTCCCAGCCCCTCCCTGCACCTGCCCCTATGGATGGCCACTGGGCACCCCCTGGTGGTCCAGAGCACCCCCTGCAGCCCAGACCCTCCTGTGCCCTCAGGGGAGGTTTGTGTCTGGGCTCACCCTGACTTCCCCTCACCGTGTCTTCTGCACAGTAATATGTGACCATGTCCTCAGGCATCATGCTGCTCAGCTTTGAATAAACTTTGTTCTTAGAGGTGTCCCTGGTGATGCTGAGTTGTGACTGAAGTGTTGGGTTATAGTCTGTGCTTCCAGTACTAGTTATGCTGCCAACACACTCCAGCCACTTTCCTGGAGCCTAGAGGTTCCAGCCCAAGTAATTGCTGGATAAAGAGAACCCTGAGACAGAGCAGGTTAGGGAGAGGGTCTGTGAATGCTTCACCAGGCCAGGTCCAGACTGGACAGCTGACGACAAAGAGAACCAATGAGTGATGTGCTCAGAGGCATCATCCCCATTACCGTCACGTCTGAGTCCTGAGACACTCATATCTGGGAGCTGCCACAAGAAAGAGGAAGAACCACGTGGTTTTTATGTTCTTATGGGTGATTTCTTTGACATTCAGAAAACATTTTTTCCAGAATGAGAAGAAGCCTGAATTTAAGTCAATGTGTCCTGTCATTTCATCAGATCACAAAGGTGGTCATTTGCATGTGGGTGGTATCTTTCTGTGTAAAGATGAAAGGAGGTGGGAAGGTGATTTTCCCTGGTGCTGCCCTGTGAGATTTCAGCTCGGGTTGCCTCATCCTCTCCCAGTTTCCTCTTTCTCTAAGCCCAAGTTCATATTTCACCAAAAAAGAATTATGCTGCATGAGCCGATCAGGGAGCCAGATTTGTCCCAGATCATAGATGGCTTTGGAATAGGTTCAATGTGTTTCTATTCTCAGGGATGTGTTTACCTATCAATTTCCCACCACAAGTCCAGGCCTACCTAAAATTGTGGAAAAACACATTGATATATCACTTTACTTTTTTCCAAAGTACATTATCTACTCCAAAAATTTGAGGCAACAGCTAAAGTTTGCAAAAATGATGAATTCCAAAACAACTGAGTATATTCATTTTTCTGTGAATAGGAGCAGCTTTCAGTAAATCACTAACTCAGGATGATATACTGTCAACTGAAACAGCTTCATTCTAATGCATCTTCAAGGTTAACTGTGGGTTTTAATTTGATAATATAAGCCTATCAATAAGTTTATTTTTGAAACAGAGTAGACGTTAATGCTTAGATTGCTAATCAACTGGTTTTGTGCAAATCATGTGCAGCAACCTAATCCATTTCTTTTCTTATTCAAATTGTATATCAGTAAGAAAATTATATGTAAAACTCTGTCAGTGAGTGAGAACTTTTAGGAATTCAAACCTCCTCAGGGTTAAAACAGAGATAGCTTATGGAAGGAGGTCAACCACCTATATACAGGAAACTGGTGTTATGTACCAGGTTTGCTAGAAGTTCCAGTTCTAACTCTTATGATTATGGAATTTGAATTCAGTGAAATTTTTACACGCCCTCAGGTGAACTAATATGCAAGAACCTTGGAAATAGACTTATACTATGGATGGTTTGCAGAGGGTTTGGGCATCCCATGGTGTGAGAGTAAGACTCTCTTGAAAAATCACCTGATGGCTGCCCCTGTGAGACCCTGTGTCACTGAATCCTGGGAATGTATCTGAGATACTGTAAGTTAGTCCAGGTGGAGATCACAGCACAGCTCCATCCCCTCCTTGCTATGTGATCCTGAATATGTGACCACAGCCCTCTGTGCTTCAAGTTGGAAAGAAGTAAAATGGTAACATCCATAGTAATTTTGTTTGAAATTCATAGAATTCCAGTCATGTTAGATGTTACTGTCACTGTCATTAGTATTATTCTCTCCTTTGAAATGACAATGAGCTTGTGTGAGCCCTTGTCTCTGACCATGAATTTGTATGTATCACCTGCTTTCTTCTTGCATCTGGCTTATCACACCTGTGTGACAAGAGAAGGTCAACCAAACAGCCTCATTATGAAAACCTGTTGACTGTCAACATTGCCTGATTTTTGTTGGAATATTTTTGAAAAAAATTGAAAACATGAACACCTTCATTGTACACACAGTGCTTAGGATGGGATAAAAATTTCATGAGTCTGCAGTCCAAGGCACTCATAGGTTTAAGGGCATCAAGTTCCAATTCAGTTCTAGTGGAGGATCCAGATATTGAGAGAGTTTCTCTGTCACTTTATAGAGGGTATTCTGGGCTCCCAGACACACATTCCCAAGAGAAACATGAGTTTTTCCTCTGGAATCATGGGGCTGCAATGGATATCCTGGTGCCTTAAGGATGGGACTTGTGACTGGGGACATTGGGCTTTATTCAAAGAAGCTAACATCAATCTAATACCAAAACCAGGAAAATATGCTAAAAGAAAGGAAAACTACAGGCCAATCTCCCTAATGAATATAGATGCAAAAATTCTCCACAAAATACTTGCAAAATGAATCCAAAGACACATTAAAAAAAATAATACTCCATGACTAAGTGGGGTTCATTCCAGGCATGCAAGGATGGTTCAACATAAGAAAATCAAGCAATGCATTACAACACATTAACAAATCAAAAGGGAAAACACAAATGATATTCTCAATAGATGCTGAAAATGCATTCTACAAAATCCAACATCCATTTTTGATAAAAACACTTCAAAAGGTAGAAATTGAAGGAAACTTCCTCAGTATGATAAAGAGCATATGTGAAAAACCCACAGCCAGCATAGTACTCAATGGTGAGAAACTGTAAGCCTTCCATCTAATATCAGGAACAAGACAAGGATGCCCACTGTCACCACTGTTATTCAACATTGTGCTAGAAGGGCTAGCCAGGGAAATCCAGCAAGACAAAGAAATAAAAAGCATCCAAAAAGGAAAGGAAGAAGTTCAAATGTCATTATTTGCAGATGATATGATCTTATATTTGGAAAACCCTGAGAAATAGATGACCCAACTACTAGAGGTAATAAATTTAGCAAAGTAGTGGAATACAAAATTAATGCACACAAGTCAGTAATGTTCCTATACAATAGAAATGACCTAACTGAAGAGACACTAAAGAAAGAGTACCATATTCAATTGCAAATAAAAAAATCAAGTATCTAGGAATAAACATAACCAAAGATGTAGAAGACCTAGACCAAGAAAACTATTTAACTCTACTAAAATAAATAGAAAGGGACATAAAAGATGGAAAAATATTACATGTTCATGGATTGGAAGGCTAAATGTCAATAAGATGTCAATTCTTCTCAAACTCCTCTACAAATTTAGTTCAATCCCTATTAAAATTACAACAACCTACTTTGCAGACTTGGAAAAGCAATTTATCAAATTTATCTGGAAGGGGAATATGTCTTGAATTGCTAAAAACATTCTAAAAAAGAAAAATGAAGTGGGAGGACTTACATTCCCTGACTTTGAAACTTATTATAAAGCAACAGTAGTCAAAACAGTATGGTACTGGCACAAAGATAGACATATTGATCAATGGTATTGAATTAAGAATTCAGAGGCAAACCCCAGATCTATGGTAGACTGATCTTTCATAAGGGCCCTAAAACCACTGATCTGGGACACAACAGTCTTTTCAACAAATGGGGGTGGGAGAACTGGATATCCATGTGCAAATGAATGAAAGAGGACCCCTACCTCACACCATACACAAAAATTAACTCAAAATGGATTAAAGACCACAACATAAGAGACAGCACCATAAAACCCCTAGAAGGTAACGTGTGGAAACATCTTCAGGACCTTGTATTAAGAGGTCACTTCCTAGGCCTTAAAACCAAAGCACAGAGTCTCCTTGAGGCGCCAGTTCCCGGTATCCACCCTTGGCGGAGCCTGCCTGCAGGTGAGCCCCAAGGTCTGGGGAAGAGGGAAAGCATGAAGGTCACGGAGACTCCCTGGAGCTGAAGGAGCCGCGAGGAGACTGAGTACGGGGCGAGTCCTCTGGGAGGGCTAGCCGTGGGGCCCAGACAGCTGCAGCCACAACTCCCCGCATCAAGAAATTTGCCATCTACCGATGGGATCCAGACAAGGCTGGGGATAAACCTCACATGCAGACTTTTGAAATTGATCTGAATAAGGTATCCTTGAGAGTGGTCTCTAATTGTCTGTCCTCAGCCTTGACCTGTCCAGCAATTTTGTCAGCAACTTACATAAAGATATAAAAAGCATGCTTAGGAAGTTTAAGCATGACAGAAGCCTGGAAGGATGGTTAACACAAAGTTTATAACAGTATGGGCAGACAGAAGACTGCAGTCAAACCAAAATGAAGCTATTTTATCATGGCTAATCTGTGAGATCTCAGTTTGAGCTCTTAAAGTAGATGCTCACATATAAGAAAAAAAAGACTTAAAAATTTGATGGAAAGCACATGAAAAAGATCTGGGGACAAGGTTGGGGGAGTCATTGACCACTATCACACTAGGAGCCAGCAGTGTTAAAAACAAATATACGTATTAAACAATCAGTGAGTCAAAGAAGAAATCCCTAGGGAAATTAGGAAATATTTTGAGGTGAATGAAAATGAAAACACAACCTACCAGAACTTACAGGAAGCAGTGAAGGCAGTACTCAAAAGGAAATTTATAGCTCTAAATGCCTACAAGTCAACATCCTAATATCACACCTAAAGAAACTAGAACTAGAAGAGCAAATTAAACCCAAAGTTTGTAGAAGAAAGGAAATAATAAAGGTTAGAGCAGAGATGAAATAGAAAATAGAGAAAAAAACAAAAGTTCTTATTTTGAAAAGATAAAGACAAACCTTTAGCCAACCTGACCAAAAAAAAAAAAAAAAAAAAAAGAAAGAAAAGATACAAATGACTAATATCAGGAGTGAAAGTGAGGACATTGCTACTGATCTTACAGAAATAAAAAGGATGACAAGAGGGTGCCATGAACAGTTTTGTGCCAACAAACTAGAAAACCTAGATGAAATGGACAAAATCCTAGAAACATACAAATTATCTAATATATCGAAAGACTTATAACAAGCAAAGAGAATGAATCAGTAATCAAAAACCTCCCAGCACACACTTAGAAAACTAGGAATAGGAAACTTCCTTAACATGATAAAGGGCTCTGTGAAAAACCCACAGCTAACATCATACTCAATGGTGAAAGTCTGAAAGCTTTTCCCTCTAAAATCAGGAACAAGGTGCCCACTGTCACCACTTTTATTCAATATCATACTGGAAGTTCTAGCCAGAGCAGTTAGACCATGTTGTAGTTTGCTAATGCTGCCAGAATGCAAAACACCAGAGATGGATTGGCTTTTATAAAAGGGGGTTTGTTTGGTTGCCCAGTTACAGTCTTGGGGCCATGGAGTGTCCGGGGTGGCACATCGGCGGTCGGGTACCTTCGCTGGAGGATGGCCAATGGTGTCTGGAGGGCCTCTTTTAGCTGGGAAGGCACGTGGCTGGAGTCTGCTCCAAAGTTCTGGTTTCAAGATGGCTTTCTCTCTGGATGTTCCTCTCTGGGCTGCAGTTCCTCAAAGGTGTCGCACTTGGTTGCACTTGGGATATTTGTCCTCTCTCAGCTTCTCCGGAGCAAGAGTCTGCTTTCGGCGGCCGTTTTCAAACTGTCTCTCGTCTGCAGCTCCTGTGCTTTCTTCCAAGTGTCTCTCTTGGCTGTAGCTCCTCTTCAAAAGTTCACTCTCAGCTGCACTGAGTTCCCTCTGCCCATCAGCTCATTTATATGGCCCTGAATGGGTGAGGCCATGCCTCCTTGGAACTGTCTCATCAGATTTATCACCTACAGTTGGGTGGGGCACATTTCCATGCAAATCTAATCAGCACCAAAACGTCTGCCCCACAAGACTGCATCAAAGAATATGGCTTTTTCTGGGGGACATAATGCATTGAAACCAGCACAGACCAGAAAAAGAAATGAAAGGCATCCAGATTAGAAAGGAAGAAGTAAAAATTTCCATATTTGCAAATGAAATGAAACTGTATACAAAAAAATCCTGAAAAATCCACAGCAAAGCTCTTAGAGCTAATAAATGAATTTGGCAGAGTTGCAGGGTACAAGATCAACATTCAAAAATCAGTAGTGTTTCTATACACTAGCAATGAAATCAAGAAAAAAAAAATCATTTACAATAACAACTAAAAGAATCAAATATCTAGGAATAAATCCAACCAAGGATATAAAGGACTTGTATCCAGAAAACTACAAACATTGCTAAAATAAATCAGAGACATCCTAAATAAATGAAAGGACATTCCACGTTCATGGATTGGAAGACTAAATACTGTGAAGACATCAGTTCTACCTAAAGTGATTTTACAGATTTAATGCAATCCCAGTCAAAATTCCAACAGCCTTCTTTGCAGAAATGGAAAAGCCAATCATCAAATTTATTTGGAAGGGTAAGGGGCACCGAATAGTCAAAGCCACCTTGAAAGAAAAGAATAAAGTTGAAGGACTCAAACTTCCCTATCTCAAAACTTATAAAGCCATAGTAATCAAAACAGCAAGGTACTGGCACAAGACAGACATACAGACCAATGGAATTGAATTGAGAGCCCTCGTATTTATGGTCACCTGACTTTTGGCAAAGGGGCAAAGACCACTCAGTTGGGAAAGAATATCTTCTACAAATGGTGTTGGGAACACTGGATCTCCATTTGTAAAAAAAAAAAAAAAAAAATGAAGGTGGATCCCTACCCACGCCATGTGAAAAGATCAACTCAAAATGAATCAAAGACCTAAATATAAGAATCAGAACTGTAAAATTCCCAGAAGAAAATGTAGGGGAGCATCTTCAGGGTCTTGTATTAGGCAATGGTTTCTTAGACTTTACACCCAAAGCACAAGCAACAAAAAAAAATAAATGGGACTTCATCAAAATTTAAAACTTTCGTACCTCAAGGGACTTTATCATGTAAAATGACATCAAATAAATGACAAGTAAAATGTATAAAGTAAAATGACAACCTTTATAATGGAGAAAATATTTGAAAACCACATATTCCATCCATAAGGGTTTAATATCCAAAATATATAAAGAAATTCTACAACTCAACAATAAAAAGACAACCCAATTTAAAAAGGAGCAAAAGACATGAGTAGACATTTTCCCAAAAAGGAAATACAAATGGCTAAAAAGCACATGAAAAGATGCTCAACATCACTTGCTATTAGGGGAAAGCAACTCAAAACCACAATGAGATATCATTTCACACCTACTAGAATGGCCACTATTAAACAGACAGAAAACTATGAGTGTTTGAGAGGATGTAGAGAAATAGGAATACTTATTCACTGCTGGTGGGAATGTAAAATGGTACAGCCACTGTGGAAGACAATTTGGTGCTTCCTCAGGAAGTTAAGTACAGAACTGCCGTATGATCTCTCACTCCCACTAAGTATATACTCAGTAGAACTGAAAGCAAGGGCACAAACAGACATTTGCACACCAGTGTTCATAACTGCATTATTTACAATTGCCAGAAGATGGCAGTAACCCAAGTATGCATCAACCAATGAATGAATAAATGTAGTATATATTATCAGCTGTAAAAATGAAGACCTGATGCATGTGACAACATGGATGAACTTTGAGGACATTATGTTGAGTGAAATAAGCCAGACACAAAAGGACAAATATGGTGTGATCTCACTACTATGAACTAAATATAGTAAGCAAACTCATGGAGTTAATATCTAGAATACAGGTTACCAGAAGATAGAATGAGGGTAGAGAATGGGCCACTGATGCTTAATTTGTGCAGAATTTTTAAATAAAGTTGACTGTAAATGTTGGGAAATGGATAGAGGTGATGGTAGCACATTATTGTGAGTGTAGTTCACTGAATCGTGTGTGATTGTGGTTGAAAGGGGAAGTTTAGGATCATGTATGTCACTGAAAGGAAAGCTAGAGAATGAAACAAGGGACTGTATAACACAGTGAACCCTGTTGGGTATGAAACTGGTTAATAGTACAAATACAAGAATGTTCTTCCATGAACTAGAACAAATATATGTCACTCTTACATACATTATAGAGTGGTATATGGGAAAAAATACACCTAAATCAAATAATGGACTATAATTAATAGTAATATTTTAATGTTCTTCCAGTTAATTGTTCTTTCAGTTGCAACAAAGGTGCCATACCGATGCTAAGTGTCATTGACAGCGGTGTGTAAGAGGCATGGGGTTTTTCTTCCTGGCGCTATGAAAATATTCTAAAATTGATTATGGTGCTAAAAACACAACTGTGATTATGCTGAGAGCCACTGGTTGTACACTTTTGATGGATTATATCGTGTGTGAATAAAACTTTTAAAAAAAGAACTGTATCAAGAAATGTAGAACTAAAAAAAAAAACTGAAAAGTTTTGGCGAGGATGCAGAGAAATAGGAACCCTTGTACGTTGTTGGTGGAAATGTAAAATGGTGTAGCCACTTTGAAGAACAGTTTGGTGGTTCCGCAGAAAGTTAAACAGAGTTTCCGTAGGACCCGGCAATTCTACTCCTAGATATATACCCAAAACAATTGAAAGCAGGGACTCAGAAAGGTATTTGTACACCAGTATTCATCGCAGCATTATTCACAACAGCCAAAAGGTAGAAGCAGCCTAAGTGTCCATACACATATTAATGGATAAACAAAATGTCATCTATACACAGAATGTAATAGTTTTCAACTATAAGAAGAAATAAAGTGCTGATACATTTGCAACATGGATAAACCTTAAAGACATGTCGGGTGAAATAAAGCCAGACACAAAAGGACAAGTATTGTATGGTTTCTCTTACATGAAATACTTAGAATAAACAAATGCATAGAGATAACAGAATAGTGATTATTAGAGGTGGGGAGAGGATCAGAGTCAGGGGAGTTACTACTGAATGGGTGTGAGTTTTGGTTGGGGATGACGAAAATAGTCTGGAGAATGAATGTGGTGTAAGTTACACTGTATTGTTAATGTCCTTAATGTAAAAGATTTGTCCACTTAAAATCATTAAAATTTTTTTTATATTATGTATACTTTACCACAACTAAAAATAAAATTAAAAACATAAATCTATGCATATGCAAAGTCATACAATCCTGGAATGCTTTAATAAAAGTATATTATTTCAATTATGAAAAAAAAAAAAAAAAAACCAAAGCACAAGCAACAAAAGAGAAAATAGATAAATGGGAACTCCTCAAACTTAAAAACTTCTATACCTCAAAGGAATTTGTCAAAAAGGTAAAGAGGCAGCCAACTTAATGGGAAAAAATTTGGAAACCATATCACTGACAAAAGGCTGATATCTTGCAAATGTAAAGAAATCCTAGAAGTCAATGACAATAGTACAGACAGCCCAATTATAAAATGGGCAAATGATATGAAAAGACAGTTCTCTGAAGAGGAAATACAAATGGTCAAAAACTCATGAAAAAATGTTCAAATTCAATAGCTGTTAGTGAGATGCTTATTAAGACGTCAGTGAGATATCATCTCACACCAATTAGTTTGGCTGACATTAAACAAACAGGAAACTACAAATGCTGGAGAGCATGTGGAGAAATTGCAACTCTTATTCATTGTTGATGGCACTGTATAATTGTTCATCCACTCTGGAAGACAGTCTAACAGTTCCTTAGTAAACTAGATATAGAGTTACCCTTCAGTCCAGCCATCACACTTCTTGGTATATACCCAGGAGAGCTGAAAGCAGTGACATGAACAGATATCTGCACACCAATGTTCATAGTAGCGACATTCACAATTGCCAAGATAAGGAAACATCCCAAATGTCCATCAACACATGAGTGGATAAATAAAATGTAGTATATTCACATGATGATATACTCATGACAGTAAGAAGAAATGATCTCATGAAACATGACAACATGGATGATTCTTGAAGATGTAGTGCTGAGCAAAATAAACCAGGCACAAAAAGAGAAATACTATATGTTACAACTAATGTGAACACTGAAAAATGCAAAATAAATATTTTATAATATAGAATGTAGGGGACCTAGTGATAGCAATTAGTGAAGGGGGAATGATAATCTAATAATAATGGATAAGTTGTTGTGGGTAAACTTAACATTCTGGGAATGCTCAGGAATGAATATTGTTTGGTAATTTCTGGTGGGTATGGTAGGAACAAGTTCACAGAAATGTAATTATCTTAGGTTATAGTCTGTAAATTTTCTTGGGGTAAAATAGGAACTTCTTGGAAGTGATGTAGTTATTCTAAGATAAATATTCTAAGATATTTGTTTTTTCTTATTCCTTTGGTTTTGTTTGAAATGGTTTCTCTACCATCTGTTTTTTTTATTTTTTGATAAAGTTAATTAAAAAAACATAAAAAAAGTAAAATGGAAAATTATGCAATGCTCCCCTGAAGAGGTATTGGGCTTCCTCACCTGGATGGTTGCTGATATTCTCAAAAATATTGAGGATTGGTGGTTTGATGTACTGAGCCCTCTATCATGGGACTTGTCCTTATGAAGCTAGTTACTGCAAAGTAGAGGCTAAACCTGCTTAAAATTGTGCCTAAGTGTGTCCCCGAGTACCTCTTTGCTGCTCAGATGTGGCCCCCCCCTCTCTAACTAAGCCACCTCTTCAGGTGATCTCACTGCCCTCCCCCTACATGGGACCTGACTCCCAGGAGTGTAAATCTCCCTAGCAATTCACGATATGACTCTGGGGAATGAATCTGGACCTAGCATAGTGGGATTGTGAACATCTTCTTGACCAAAAGGGGATTCAAAATGAAATTAAATAAAGCTTCAGGGGCTGAGACAATGCAAACGGAGTTGAAAGATCACTCTTGTGGACATTGTTATGCACTATATAGATAACACTTTTTAGGTTTTAATGTACTTGAATACCTAGAAGTAAATACCTGAAACTTTCAAACTCCAACCGAGTAGCCTTGATTATTGATGACAATTGCATAACAATTTAGCTTACAAGGAGTGAGAGTGTGATTTGAAAACCTTGTGGATCACACTCCCTTTATCCAGTGTTTGGAAGGATCAGTAGAAAAATTGGGGCTAAAAACTAAAGGAAAAATAGAGCAGGTGAGGGAGACAATTCGGGTGTTCTTTTTTCCACTATTTTTCTTTTATTCTTATTATCACCTATTCTGGTGCAAGGAAAATGTTAAAAATAGATTGGGGTGATGAGCAACTAGATAGGCCCTCCCTCCTCAAGAAATGCAGAGATAACAGCAGTCTCTGAGGCCTTGAAGAAAACCAGCCCACAGCAGAAAGATAACAGCAGCCTCCAAGGCCTTGACAGAAACCAGTCCATGGCAATTAGAGATTAACCTCCTATCCAGGACTGGTGTCAACCAAAACTTTTTGCTTCAAACCTTTCTTCCTTCTCCTCTTCCCTCCACCCAGTTCCCATGCATGTGAACCTGCCTATATAATGCATTCTGTCTGCCCCGGCCAGTGCAGATGCCATTTGGTGTGTTTCCCAGGTGGTTCTTTGTCTCTGCAAATAAACTTTGGCCTGAATGCAGTCTCATCTCTGGTGGTCAGCTCCTCTCACAACTATATGATTGTAATGTGATCAATTGATTGTATATTTTGGGTGATTGTATGATGTGTGTATAAATATTAATAAAAATTATCAAAGTCTCATATTATTATCACTTATTTGTACAATCCTCATCACTCACCATTTTAAACATGGAAGCAGAAAATGATGGTGAATTACAAAAGAATAAGAAGAGAGTGTGAGGCCAAGAATGAGGAGACTATTAGGTGTAGGAATCATTATGGAAGGTCAACCAGGGACAGGAGTGCAATAGAGGGTGTGAGGGAGGAATCAAATTGTGAATAAGAGAGATAATGGGATAACAATGAGGATTATAGTAGTTGTTATCGTGTTCAATTAAATCTGTTGAAAATCAGATCTGATCCTTTTTCTTGGGTTAACTGTCTATATAAGATTCCATCTTCTTCTGGGTGACTTAAAACTAAGTCCACCTGTAAGTATTATTTATACATGCCTTGTCCCAGTTCTCAGTTTAGCTGTCTGCCTCTGGTGTAGTCTTCATTAGTTCCTTGGTAATTTTGAGTTTTAGATGCCCAGTAGGAATGGATTCCCAAGGAGGGCTGAGAGTGTATATAAATGAGAAATATGAATCCCAGTATCAATACCTTCTAATTTAGCTTTACATGGGTTATTCATAAGTCCATGTTAGGGGACTCTCAAGTGGGGTTGGTTTGCATGTTTATGGACATTTCTTTTCCAATATACAAAGTCATAAGTGTGAAGATTTTGGTTTTGTGTATCTTTGTCTCCTGGGAATGTGGTGTAAATATCAGGTAACTTAAACCAATATTTGTTTAATCATGATTCACCAGTTCTGCTTACCAATAAAAAGTCATTAGGCACTTGCATTCCATGCCTGGTTCCATGCCCTGTTAGCTGAGTTTCTTATCCCAATATTGGGACTACTTTGAAAGCCCAAGACCTTTAATCATTCACTAATCCAGAAAAAAACTGGATTGTGTGTTGCATATGAGATCACCAGCTTCCCTAAAGGAATTTTTGGAGAGTTCCAGCTAAGAGATTACTTGATTAGTCTTTTGCTCCTATACCCAGAACAGATGACTGATTTGCACATCATGACAGCTATGGGAATTCAACAAAGTTTCCTTTGACTTCTCCCTGTCCAGGCATACTTGCCATCTTTTGGGTCACCCTCACTGTAGATGGTACAATTTGATGACTGGGAGGGTCACTTTGATGAGCCTAAAAGCCTAGGACAAGGACACAGGCAAAGCTGCCACAGATGCAGATTTTGTTGGTAGCAGTCTGTATTTAAGGCAGCACCAAATATTCAAGGCAGGGATTGAACTCCCAAGTTTTTTAAATACTCTCCCTATTATGATTTCAAATGGGGATAACATTTTTTTTCCAAAATGAGTGGATTTTCAATTTTATAAGACTATATGTAAGATTTAGGCAATGGTAGATTGAGAGATTCCACAAATTTGGCTGTTTCAGCTTGAAGTTGGTAAATTCATGGAAATGAAAAGTTGCAAAATAGGCCATATTATGCATACTGTTTTCATAATTTGTCCTGTAAACTGATTTCCTCATTCAGTGTCAAATTCCAAAAAAAAAACTTCCCTAATTTGGAATTGCTTTTTAACACCTTTTGAAATGGTAGCAACCACATCTTCCATATAGGGAAAAGGCTTCAGTCCACTGGAAATACATGCAAAGCATTATAAAAAAAACATATTTATAGACTTGGAATGGGGGTAATGGATTTAAGAAAAATTATCATATTTTAAAAGGTCCAGTTGTTATGGAAAAATATCCTTAAGAGCTATGGAAAAAATTCCTGGGTTATGCTTGTGACAAATTGAACAATTGTGATATATTTTCATACCTAAATTTTTGGAGAGTTTTGAAAAGTACTGTTTAACCATGTTTAACATTTTATCAGACTACCAGTGAGTTGTATTTTGAGTACTGTCAATTGCCTGGCAGCAATTATGGATGACAGGTTTTCCATTGGTGCCAAATGATTTCATTGCAGGCTCATAAAACAGCAAGTATTTTACCATTTTTCAAACTCCTAGGAGGAATATCAAGGAGTATATTTTTACGTTTCCAATAAAGTTATTTTGTTCAAAAGTCATTATATAAGCAGGGATATAATTAGAATTTAGAGCTGCATATTTTGCAGCTCTATTTGCCATGTGGCTGCCAGTGCTTTCTACCATGTTTTCTCAAGTGTGACAGGAATTTTAATTACAATCAGACTTTGGTAAAAATATAGCCTATACAAATTCCATAACATAGCAGTTTTTATTCACTTTCCTACACTGTAGATTACAAAACATCTTTGTTTCCATAACATCCCCAAATTATGAACAACCCCCAAAGCATACTGGCTAACAGTGTGTATATTTACTGTTTTTCTTTCCTTCTGAAAATATTCAGGTTTCTCCAAGGGTAAAAAGTTCAGCTTGATTACATGGAATTAATTAAGGAATTTCCTTACCTTATATCATATATAACATGATGGATTACTGAGTTATTAAAAGCTACAAACAATCTCTATACCAAATATCATCTTCATTATCAATTGGGGTTCCTTCTAATTCTATTGGAGAGGTTAAAATTGATCAAATAATTCTATGCAGTCCTCAGGAGTTCCATCAGAAATTGCTGGAAGTAAACTAGTAAAATTAAGTTTGTGACAAAAACAAAGTCATCATTGGGAGGGTAAAGTAGTCAGAGAGGCTGGGAGATCCCAAATGGAGTTGAGAGCCTATCCTGGAGGTTTCTTTTACATGAGCTCCAGATAGAAATCCCAATTGACCACAGCATGCCATGCCCTTACCAAAAGTAGTCCCCAAATACCTAGGTCACTATGTGATATTCTGTAAAAGATGCACTCATGAAGTTTTACCTTTCAGAAACTTAAGTTCACTAGGTTATTCCTATAACAGAAAAGTTCTAAAACTGAGAGGCAAGAGCCTATTTAAGAACACCTATAATATGTGGCCCCCTTCCCCATACTCTTGGCACTGCTTTTCAATATGAACAATTAAGGTCCTCACTGCCTAGACACCCCTGAAGATGGAGAAAGAGATTAAGTGGGAGGAATGAGCAGCAACAAACAAGATAAGGTCTATGAATACTGAAAGTTGTGTGTGTGTGTGTGTGTGTGTGTGTGTGTGTGTGTGTAAGAGCTCACACATCCAATGGGCCAACATTCAGAGTACATTGCCCCTGGGTCATTAGCCTCAAAGAGGCAAGGTGCAAACCCTCAGTCAGGGGCTGAATTCTGCAGCCCAGAGTGGGGAGGGTCTGGAAGTGACTCTCCCCATCCCTCACCCCAACTCTGGTTTAGGAGGAAGTACTTGGGGAGGATGTACTGTGTGGTCCTGGTTGCTTCTCTGAAGGGTGGTGTTGGTGTAACCGTGTTCTCCATAGTCAGGACAATCTTGTGCCTCATTAAAATAACAGTGCCTGTGGCCCTTTAGCCAGGACCTGGAGGGGCATCTGGCAAACAGGAGGGGTCCAAGCAGTTGCTATCACATTGGGGAACCACAGAACCTGGGCAAGCTGTGGGCAACTTGGGGCTGTCAGGGAAGAAGGGTCTTCAGGCACCAGGGTTGCAGCTCAAGGGTCATACATACCTGTGCTCTAGTGAGGAAGCAGCTGGGCATGCAAAGCCTCGGGCACTAGGTGGTGAGTCCAAGAAGGTGCAGGGAGGTGAGGAGAGCAGTAACATGATGGTTTGGGCCTTGTGGCTTAGACCAGCAGTTGATAAGGTGAGGGTCGAACTTGTGCTGTCTGGACACTGAAGCCCTGGCCAGGAATTGTTTGCTATTTTGGTTGTGGTGGGCAGACACTGAGGACACCTCTGTCCTCCTAGATTCAGGCTGGACACACTTGTCCTCCTGGGGGACTGTGCTCCAGGAACTGAGTACCAGAAGGGTGCACCTGGTAGGGGAAGGGGAAGGCTGGCATGCAGCAAAGCAGTGGTGCTGGGAGGTAAAACTGTCCCTGCAGAGGGCCCTGATCATGGCTGGAGCACAGCATAGGTGCAGGGAGGTGAGACTGGGAAGGGATTATGAAGGGTGCCAGAAAATACCTGGGGAAGAACAGTCCATAATGGTACTGTCCTTTCCTTCTGACACTGGCTGGTGGCTGGGCTTTGGAGGGGAAGCACTGTGACTTGACTCAGACCAGAATAGGTTCTTTGGTGGGCAGGTTCAGCTAGGGATCTGCCAGTATATCTGTAAGTGAGGAAGGTGAAGTTCCTATGGCCCCCAGCTGTCTGGTTCTGTAGTTGGGGGGAGGTACTTGCCATCCCTGCAGGGATAGGATAGACAAGAGGTCTCTGGTCTGGGGATACAGCACCTGGGAGCTGTGGGCAGGAGGAGTACCAATCAGGACTAATGTCTAGGTCCATTGGGAATTCCAGATCCAAGCTGCAGGAAGGCCATGGCCTAAGGGTGGGGTCAAGGCCTGGGACAGAGGGCTCCAGTAGGACAAGGCTGTGCAGCAGGCATTGGAAATTGAGGGTCAGGCATGGCAGGTATGGCATATCTCAGGTCAGAGAGGTCCCAACTAGGAGCCCCCTTAGGAAAGGCCACCCTCTACAGGGTCTACCTCACTGTGACCATACTGGATATATGTAAGCTGGCTCCTCATGGGAATTTCTTTTTGGACCACTCACCACAGGCTGATTTCACATACAGAGATCCTCCTGACAATGGCCCAGGAACAGGGCCCCATCTCTTTGTGTGGGCTACTACCCCACATGGATCCTGCTCCATTGCATGCAGCCCAAGCTCCTGCACAGCTGTAAACAGCTGCAGCTCTAGGAACCTCTCATCTCTGCACCTCATGGAGGCCCAGGGCAGAATGCCATAGGCTCCCTATTCTGCCTGAGTGGTTGAGCAGCTTGGATCTGGAGACTATGGGAGTATGTGGGAGGGCTGCTCCCATTTTAGCTTCACCACCAAGGATGGTTTTCTTCAGAATGCAGCAGAAGGGCTTTTGGTGTGGGGAGCAAGGCAGTCTCAGCCAGTCTGGCACAGTGTGGATGTTGGAGGGAGTAGGAGAGGTGGTGAATGGGTCAGTGTTGTAGTTTGCTAATGCTGCCAGAATGCAAAACACCAGAGATGGATTGGCTTTTATAAAAGGGGGTTTATTTGGTTATACAGTCACAGTCTTAAGGCTATAAAGTGTCCAAGGTAACACATCAGTAATCGGGTACCTTCACTGGAGGATGGCAATGGTGTCTGGAAAATCTCTGTTAGCTGGGAAGGCACATGGCTGGTGTCTGCTCCAAAGTTCTGATTTCAATATGGCTTTCTCCCAGGATGTTCCTCTCTGGGCTGCAGTTCCCCAAAATGTTACTCTTAGCAGCAATTGGGGTATTTGTCCTCTCTTAGCTTCTCCAGAACAAGAGTCTGCTTTCAACAGCCATCTTCAAAATGTCTTTCATCTGCAGCTCCTGTGCTGTCTTCAAAGTTTCCCTTTTGGCTGTAACTCCTCTTCAAAAGTTCACTCTCAGATGCACTGAGTTTCTTCTGTTCTATCAGCTCATTTATATGGCTTCACTGAACAACTTAGACCCACCCCAAATGGGTGGAGCAACATCTTCATGGAAATTATCCAATCAGAGTCATCATCCACAGCTGGGTGGGGCACATTCCAAAGAAACACATAGAATTACAGTCTAATCAACACAGATAACATCTGCCCACACAAGATTGCACAAAGATAATGGCATTTGGGGGACATAATACATTCAAACTGCCACAGTCAGTGTGCCATCTAAGCACCTGGATCTTTGAAGCCCCAGGTTGGCAGGGGGATACTGCATGTGGACACAAGGTCTTTAGCTGACCTTACCCAGGATGGCCCTGAAGAGGCAGAGGGCCCAGCACTTCCAGCCCCATGGTGTAGCTCATAACCGAGGGCTGTATATCTGTGGGAGTCAACATTTGAGTTCTCCCTGGGTATTGATTATAGGATCCACAGTCTTTAAAATTATCCCCAAGGGAAAAGCAAATCAAACCAAACAAAAATCCTCTGAAGATGCAAGTGAAATTCCTTTATGTTTTAGGAGAGGCTTGTAGACTTCCAAATCCTGAACTCTGAAATAGATACAAAGACAGTATTTTAAGGGGACAATATTTCATGACAACATAAAGTCTTCCAACATTAGCATCGTGGGTACACTGTTTTTAGTATTACAATGATTAAATATTAGTGGAACATGCAAATTCTTCAGAAAGAAATACTATGATTTTGGGTAAGACCACTTATGAGAAGCCTGGCAATGAATAAGTGAAAACAAAAAATGGATTGGCTCATTAGACTTTGAGGATGAACTTGTCTTTATTCCATAGGGCAGGACACATCCTGGGAATTTCAATGAAGGTTTTCAGTGAATTTGCCAGGAGAAGCTGGCTGGTTGAATTACAGATGGAAATTCTCCCTTCTGACTACCCAAATCATCACTTCTTTTAAGGCCTTTAAGTTAAAGCTAACTGACTGGATCAGTGTTCTTTCACTGCAAAAAGTAGTTTCCTTAGTTAATGTAGATGTAATCAGAGATAGATGCAGTCAACATAGTGGTGGCTCAGAGCTATAAAGTATCTTCACATTAACAATCAGGCCTGTGCCTGCTGGACCAAACAACTGGGCACCATAACTAGCAGATTTCTCATGAGTTAACCATCACAGAAAGTGAGACAAGGACAGTGAGGGCTGAGCCAAAGCTAGGCTGGGCTTTGGGCCAATCTGAGGATTTCAAATTGTGAATATTATTTGTTTGCATTTCTGCAAAGTTGTAGCCTGAAAGGGAGAGAAAAAGAATGAACTACTTAAGTAAGTCTTGCCAGCATAACAGAAGTGAACATAAAGCAAGAAGAGAAACTTTATTCAATTTTCCAATAAACAAGAATTAAATACCTAAATAATATATTTCCCAATCATCAGGAATTTGTGTATGCATGCCTTGGGTCCCAGGCACTCAGTTCCATGGTTTCTCCAGATGGGGTGTTGTTGGAGGACAACATTGTGAGTGGGACATGAGAGGAGGCTGTTGTGGAGGGTCACTTGGGCTTAGGAGAGAAGAGCCTGACAAGGTAACATTACCCAGTGTGATAAACTCAAGCCACAGTTTTTGGAAGTTATGAAGTTTGATGACTGACAATGTGTGAGTTGGTATTTATTTGGTGGGACTTATATGTCCCCTAATAGTGAAGGAGTATCCAGCTGTTGTGAATCCCATCACTTTCTCTTTCCTGATGAGCACCCAGCTGCCCTGAAGATCCTTCTGCGGCCTTGGAGGACTTGGTGCCTAGGCCAGGGCTCTAGGTAATGCAAGCTGGTTATAGGTGAGGTGAGCTAGGCTCTTAGTGAGGAGATCCAGGATCTGATGAGGTGAATAGGCTGCTGGGTGATGTAAGCTGGTCTCTGACTGAGGAAATATGGCTCTGAGTGACATAAGCCAGGTTGTCTGAGGGGAGCTGGGCTCTGGTTGGGTTGAATCAGGACCTGGATGAAGTCAATCAGGCTCTGGTAGAGATTTGTAGGGCTCTGGGTGAGGTGAGTCAGATTCTGGGAGAGTGGAGTTATGTTCTCTGTGAGGTGAGTCAGACTGTGAGGTGAGTTGGGCTCTGGCTGCATTGGGGTCTGAGTCAGACTTGGCCTCTGAGTGAGGGGATTAAATCATGATATAGAGCACGTTTGTTTCTGAGTGAGGAGAGTCTTGCTTAGTGTAAGGAGATCTGACCTCTGGGTGATCTGAGCAGGGCCCTGAGTACCTGTTGCTCTATGTCTTATTTTGGAAATTACCAACCAGAAGCTTTAAAATATCATTCATATGATTATTACTATTGCATATGGGCAAGGGGGTTAGGCAATGGTGGATCCAGGGGTCAATATAGAGGACAGAACTTTCTTTTTCTGCCTCTTTAAGGCAAGTTGGAGAAATTTGTGATATACTTGGCTTCCCAGGATGTGCTGGAATGTGAGATCCAATTACACATCTGAGTATGACTGGCTTCCTCTGAGGACCCACAGGTAAGCTCTGCCTCAAAAGCCTGTGGTTATGGAGGGAATATTAGGAATTAGAAAAACATTTTTCTGCTGACCTAGCATCTTCAAATAAAATTATAATGGTGCCCTTGATATATTCATAGAAAAATATTTGATGATGTTAGGGAGAAATATTTTGTGACAAATGACTGGTAAAGGCATGAAAAATTTAAACTAATGAATTTAGTGAATATCAATTGTATGAAGAATATCTATTCAATTTAAAAATGATACATTCTGAACTTGTATTTTAACATATATATATGTATTTTAGTATACATGTAAAACGTGTCTTGGACACAATGTTGACATTTTATGTAATAGATACATAATAGATAAGGACATTAGTTTAGGGGCAGAGACCTGGTCTCTGTTGCAACTTGAGGAGGAGGTAAAAAATTGAGGCACTTGGATGCTGCTCCTAGGGAGGGTCAGGATTTCCCACCTCCTCATTATTGCCATGAGGACATGGGGCTCCACAAGAGGGTGAGTGGGGGATTACTTCCCTAAGCATTCTCAAAATATCTGAGTTATAGTGAGGGGAATACCTTCACAGAGATGATAAATACAAATTTTGTTCACATTTTCTTTCACATAGGAAGGGAAAAGATTAGCACGTTTCACATAAAATTTTGTTAGTATGCATGTGTGTGTTATAATATCCACTTAGCAACAATAAAAACAGAAACCTGTTCTGAGTTTGACTCTTGGACACACAAAGCACTTCTTAGAATAGGTGCAAAGGCAGTTCTCTGGGAGTTACATGTACTGAAGCAAGAAGAGGGAACCCCAGGCAAGGCCAGGAAACTCCTCTCAGCCCCTCTCTGCAGCTGTCCATGGGGATGGCCCCTGAGCAACCCCTGGTGGTCACAAGTGCCCCCTGCAGCCCAGCCCCTCCTGCACCCTCAGGGGAGGTTTTTGTCTGGGCTCACACTGAATTCCCATCACTGTGTCTTTTGCACAGTAATATGTGGCCGTGTCCTCGGGGATCAGGCTGCTCAGCTTTAAATAAACTTCATCCTTGGAGGTGTCTCTGGTGATGGTGAGTCGTGACTTAAGAGTTGGGTTATAGTTTGTGCTTCCACCACTCCATATTACTCCAACCCACTCCAGCCCCTTTCCTGGGGACTGGCGGATCCAGCTCATATCATTGCTTGTTATAGAGGATCCAGAGACAGAGCAGGTGAGGGGCAGGGTCTGTGAGGGCTTCACCAGGCCAGGTCCTGACTCCTTCAGCTGCAACTGAGACAGGACACCTGAGGACAAAGAGAACCACAGTGAGTCCTGTGCTCAGATGCATCATCCCTATTACCTTCATGTCCGAATCCTGAGACACTTACATCTGGGAGCTGCCACCAGAAACAGGAAGAAACACAAGGCTTTCATGTTCTTTTGGATGATGTCTTTGACTCCCAGAAAATGTCTCCAGAATCAGAAGAAGCCTGTTTTTAAATAAATGTGCCCTGTCATTTCATCTGGTTATCTAGGTGGTGATTTGCATATGCATGATATCTTTCTAACTAAATGTCAAAGGAAGAGGGAAGGACATTTTCTTTGGTGCTGCCCTCTGAGAGTTAAGCTGGGGTTGCATCATCCTCTCTCAGTTTCCTCTTCCTCTAAGCATAGATTCCATGTCCTCCAGGAAAGACATATGCTGTGTGAGCTGATCAGGGAGACAGGTATTGTCAAGCATTGCAATGGCTTTGTAATAGGTTCAGTGTGCCTCTACTCCAAGGGATGTATTTTTATATGAAATACTCACCACAAGTCCAGGGACCTCTGAATCTCTGGAAACACATTTTGGTAAATTACTTACCTCTGTTATCAAACTATATGATATATTCCAAAATATTGAGGTAGCATTTAATGTAGAAATAACAGTGGATTCAGAGACAACTTGGACTATGGATTTTTCTCTAAGCTGGAAATGACTCTCAGTGATTCACTAACTTGGGTGAACATGTTGTCTACTGATACAGCTTCATCCCAATGAATGTTCAATGATTACTGTATGTTTGATTTTTGTAATGCAAACCTATCAATATGTTTATTTTTGAGAAAGGGTAGATATTTCTGCTAAGATTGGTAATCATTCTTATTGAAGGGCAAATAATGCGCAGCCCCCTAATCCTGTTTTTCTTTTTCAACTGCATATCAGTGAGAAAACTACTTTGTGCTCTGTCCTTGAGGGGAAGTTTTAGGAAGTTAAACTCTCCTCAGGGTTAAAATAGAGACATCTTGTTGAAGGATTTCAGCCTATGCATATACAGGAAAGTGGTCTTCATGTACAAGTTCAAGTATGTTAACGTTGTCCATTTCTGCCACTTAGGATTATGGACTTTGGATTCAGTGGAAATTTTTCACACACTCAGGTGAAGTAAAAGACAAAATCCTTGCCAATAGACTTACACAGTGATTGGTTTACAGAGTGTTGAGCATAAAATGGCCTGAGGGAAACAGCTCTGAAAACCAACTGAGAGCTGCTTCTGTGAGATCCTGTATTAATGAATCATGGGATTGTGTCTGAGATACTGTAAGTTAGTCCAGATGGAGATCACAGCAAAGCTCCATCCCCTTCTGCTGTGTGACTCTGAATATTTGACCTCACTCCTCTGTGCTTCAAACTGAAAAGAAGTAAGTTGGGAAATTCAGTAGTAACTTTCATGTGAACATCATAGGTTTGCCATCATGTTAGATGTTATTACAAATGTCATTAGTTTTACTATCTCCCTTGAAATTAGAATGGGCCTGTGTGATCCCTCATCTCTGAACATGAATTTAGAAATATCACCTGCTCTCTTCTTGCCCCTTACTTCTCACAGCCATCCCTAAGCCTGTACATTGGTTGAATGTGGTTGCAGTATTTTTGAAAAAAAATCATTAATTCTGCAAATAAACAGAGCAGTATTCCTGGGTATTATTCATTTAGCTTGAAATATGTTTTGCTTATGTGTAATATATTTACTTTCTTCATGTTTGTATTCTCTAGCCTCACTTGGAAGCCCAGTTATAACATTAGAAATATGGAAGAATCACATTTACAGCTGGCAAATTTTCATTAAGTTGGTACATGCAGATCTGGTGCTAATTACTTTAGGTTATCACAGATGTTTGATAATGTAGCTATCAGTTTCTAAGGTGGAATAAGTGGATGATGAATGTATCATTAGTCTATTAAGCCACATCATTTTCTTTCTGGCCACTGAGTATAAAACACAGAATAATTCAAATAACTACACTTACAGGAGCTAATTCACATCAGTTCATATATTAACATGGTCAGCCAAATTGACGCAATCTCATTTCTCCATCAGATATTTGAGCCTCTCTGGGCATGTGACACAGTTCTAGCCAGGGGGATGGAGTGAATTTCTCTTGGGTCATTCCTAGATCTTTAGAAGAATACTTCAGAAGAAAGGCTCCCCTCTCCTGATCCCATCATCATATCTTCACGTAGGTCTCAGGTTGCTGTCACCATGTCCATAAATGATGTGCCTCAACTGGAAGATGAAGTTGACATGGTATGTATATATCATTGTGTAAAATTCTGAATGTTAAATATCCAAGTGTTTTCCCATTAGAGTAACCAATATGGTGGCATATTTATCTCAGCTTCTTATTATTTGGATCATGAATTTCCTCATAGTTTAGGCAGACTTTGTTTTCTTTTCTTCAGTTAATTTTGGAAGAGTCATACATAGCAATGAATAAGAATTGTGATATAATTAAACAGATTCAAAAATCAGATGTCTGAGTGAGCATAGTGTCAGCAAAGGACAGGGAGTGGACATGGAGAAATCACAGGATTTTGCTGAGAATGGAAGCTGGAGCTGCTTTACTTGCAGATGTGGCATGTGCTGAGATCACCTGGGATAGAAGCAGAAGCATATGTTTATCCAGGTAAGAGGAGGGATGGGGTGTACATTATTAACATGATGATAAATAGTGAGGTATTGGACCCATTTATTCCTTGAGAATAAGACAATTGTATGTACATCACAATAGTGAGTATAATATGTGAAAAGCCTGAACTGGACATTTGTGGAGAAGAAGGAGAATGGGAGTTTTATCACTACTGTAGGGACATGTGAGTGAGAAAACAGACCTGAAATCCCAAGGGAAGATGAATTATGGAAAATATATCACTAACATGCAGAAAAACTTGTAAGGCACAAGTGCCAGTCATCATTGGGAAAGAGGGGGAATGGGAGGTACATCATTGTCAAGAGTAAAAAGGCATGAGAGGGCACAATTAGATATGTCTAGAGAACACGAGGTATAGAACATAGTCACCAGCAAGTAGGGGAGGCAGTGAGGCAAGGTAACAAGGTCTCATACTGGACACTGAAGTGACCAAAGCAATGACACAATTTTGAGATAATGGAGAAAATTAGGAGCCAACTTCTCATTTATCACATCATCAAGGGACACTGAGAAAGAAGTAATGAGATAATAGCAAAGACTCACAGAGATAGTATCTGCTTTGGACAGTGAAGAAACAGAAACTAGACTGAAGAGGTTGTTAGTATTCATTTTGGTGCAGCACTGAGAAACAGTGAGGAAAATAACTCATCCAATTCCTTCTGGGGCATGTGGTAGGAGAACATATTTACCTAGTGAAAAGCTGGATTGAAGAAAATTTGTGGAGTTAGAAAGGAATCTGAGTATATAAGTTAAGGTATGTGAAGAATGAAACCATTTGAACAAATTGCAGAAAGTTCAAATAAATTTTGATGGTGAAAGGGCTCAAGGTATAGCTTGAAGAAAAGAAAAATCAGAGCAGAATGAGAGAAAGGATGAAGGGAAAAAAAAAGGCACACAAACTTACCATGCAGAGAGTGCTGCTAAGAAATTTTCCAAGAGAATATAACATTGGCACAGGAACCTTGTGTGAGTAGTTTTCTCATTGCTGAAAATACCTACTATTCCAGTGAGACTGGTTCTCACTGTTCATTGAACAATTATGCTTGGAAGTTAGTGATAATTGCAGGTATAAGAGAACCTGGTGCAGTGCAGTGGAAACAATGATGTCACCCAGAATTCCAGAGATATGGATCTGTCCTTGGAGACAGGAACAGCATCATCAGCAAGGATGTCCCTGTAAAGGAATCTTTGTGAGGTCTAACTTCCTGGTGTACCAGGCTGGGGGGCACATCAGTAGGTAATCAGTACATCAATTTTCCTTCTCCCCCTTTCATTGAGAAATGAGATGAGGTCAGTACCTGTTTAGACACAATGTCCCTGAGGCAGCCTTTTGGACCCCTATTTCACTACCACATTTCTCAGCACACCAAGGGTTGTCCAGCTGTTGATTGCCCATTGGTCACCCATGGTGTTAATGTCACATGCAAGAGATTTTCCAAAAGTAAGCAGGGAAGGAAAAATTTCCATAATGTAGGTGGCTTCTTTGAGTAGGGTTTCAATGACAATATGAAGAGGACAATCTGCCTCAGAGAAAAAGACATTTATTTCAAATGGAAACACAGAATGCTCTTTTACTGTCAGACCTGGCCAAACATAAGAGAATTCTAAACAAATATATTTTCCCAAACACAAAAAACTTAAAGTGACTCATTTTCTGCCCTGTTTTCTAACCATTTTAGTTGATATAGCCCACAATAAGGCAAGGCCTAGATCAAATTCTGAATGTGAGTCTACCATTAAAATATAGGAACATTTCTTCTTATAAAAACAAAAATATTCCAATTAAGGAACTTCAGTAGAAGGCACAGAATCATTTCTAGAGTGATCCCACGGGGGAAGCTTTCAGTTGGACAGGAAACCCCAGACACTGACTGGAAACAATCCCTCAACTGAACATCTGCACCTGATCCTTGGGCTGGACACTGTGCCCAGTGAGTCCTGAGCACCCTCTGCAGACAAGACACCTCCCACCACCCTGGAGGGGAGGCTTGAGTGGAGTTCCCAATGACTCTTTTTCACTATTTATCTTCTATGGGAAAACACAAATGTGAAGTCAGTCCTAAATTTACCTATTTACAGATAAAACCTGTTCTTGCATTGTCTCCATAAGTGGTGAACCAGCACTTCATGGAAACTGTGTACCTCTTGTTAACTACATGTGTTTTAAAATCACCAGCTCCACTCATGGAGCCTGACGGACCTGGCCAGTTCAGTAGTTACTGAAGTTGAAACCAGGGAGTCCTCAAGAGATTGTGATACCTTCCCAGTCTGTACTAAATCTTCCCCAGCTTCCACCAAATGCACCTCTCACAGGAAACCTGCAAGTACAAAGATATCCTGATCAGGGAAATCTTGCATATTTCCAATCATTCTCTAAGTCATATCCAATTGATAGACAATATTCAATACCATGTGCTTTCCAGAAAATTATCTTTTAAAAAAGCAATAAGGAAAACCCAGCTCAGCACAATATCCTTTCTATAATAAATCTATTCATACTAAGTCATCAAATAGGAACACCTGGAAATTCCTTGGCTGGTAATCCTGTCTCAGAACTGCAGCTTCAGAGCTGGGATGGTTTTCACTAACAGAGGGAGGGTCCCAGATTTCATTTCCTAATTTTATACAAAAAGAATTATGGTTGCTGGTCTTCAGAGATCACAATGCAAAGAGCAGGTATGAGTGTCCTGAGGGACAAATGTTGCCATTGTAGCATTTGTGGAAATATGAATTCTTATTATGTGATTTTCCTTGACTAAAAACTTGGCACCCATCATCTTAATATATATATTCAGTATCTGAAATACATAAAGGTTAAAGTTTCTTAACCTGCTCACCAATTACAGTTATTAAATATTACATAATAAAAGTTCTAGAAGAGGGAGATATGTGGTATGTAATTGCAGTTTTATTTATTTTAATACTCTTGAGCAACTTTTTAATACTTATAACACATTTGAATCCTCTTTGTTCAGTCCCAATCCCAGGATGGTATCACCTGGGAATCCTGGGATTGTCTTCAGAACATGCAGGTCCTTGGTCCTTCCTTTGTAGGGCAGTATAGGAAAGTTCCACCCAACCTACCTTCCCCTTCTCCCTCACTTGGGCTCAGACATCCATTGTTGACAATCAGCTCTCCAGCTTCCCATCTAATACTCTCCATTTTCTCTCTCAGAACTGTTTCCTCAAAATAATTTTAAAAATTCCATGCATATTTAAACTTTATTTGGGTGCTTTTCAAAGAAACCAGAATGCAAAAACTCTTTAATGCAAATTCTGATGGAAACTCTAATGCTTAAATTTCACTATTTATTAATCCCCTCCCTCTTTGGACACACATTTGGGCAAGGCATAATAAAGTCCATTTGTGTGTGTGTGTTCCCATGGAGCTTGCAGGGAACATAAACCCAGCATACCTCGGCACTAACCCATTCCAACATACAGTCAAAAATAAAGGCCAAATAACAAAACTACTTGGTAAAACATTTTAAGAAATTGCCAGGTTACTTCAATATTTCACATGTGTTTACCATAAGAGTCAGCCACTTCACTGCTATGTATTTACTCAAGAGAAATGTGTGCTAAATTATTTACAAACAATTGCATTGATATTCATAGCAGATTTATTGGTAATCACCAAAAAATGGGAACAGACCAATGGCCATCAACAAGGGAATAGATAAACAAATTGTGGTTTCTCTGCATAGAATGATAATACTCAGTAATAAAATTGGATGAACTATGGAAGAAAAAATAAATCAAGACCCTATCAAAGCCCTTTGTGTTGCATAAGTCAGTTCAGACATGCTTGTTGCCTATGCAATTCTCCAAGGGATTCATTCCATTGACAGTAAATTGTCTCTTGAATTCTCTTGGGGCATCGAATGCCATCATTCTCAACATTCAGCCTAAATTTTGGCATATTCAGGTCCATCTTGTTACTATTGTGTGCTCACAAATAATGCAACCACAGACAGGATTCCTAGACAATGACCCTCAAACTGGGGCTCTCTTCTGTGAGTTTGGTGGCTAACTGGCTCTGCTGCCTGAGGACAAGCATGAACTCTGAGCTGCAATATTTTTTGCTTCATTTTCTGAGTTCTAATGACACTCTGGTATGGATTTAACAAAGACAACGTGGAGTTTTCAATGACTTATTGTTCTATAAGCCAGAAAAGGGCATATGCACTCTACTTGTTGTGGCCCTTGGGCGTGTAACTTTGCCCAGATGCATCTGTGCTCTTAGAATGAGTGTAATGCTGGGTTTAGATTAATGACTCACACCCTCTTGGTGACTAGTTCTTAGTATCAACCAGGCTTTTTCCTCTGTTTTACAATGTGCTTAATTTGGAAATACTATACCCTACAAGGTACATGGCTCCATCTGGTGGTAGCGTGTGTGGAAGCAGATTCAGTTACTATTTGAATAATAAGAAGAGTTGGAATATTTGGAAAGCTGAGGTCCACATTCCTAAAGGCAGGTGGCTCCTCATGACACCCAAAAATGTCTGTTCTTCCACTGCTGCTATTGCATGTGCCTCTGTCACAATGAATGTCCCTGATCCTCAGTTTATGGGGAAAGCCCTCATGGGCCCTAGGGCACAGCCAAAGTTTTATTAATTCAGTTAATGTTATGAGAAGTCCTCTAAAACTGGTGGTATTCACTAAGATTCTCTGGATAAAGACACTTTAAAATATGAGCAGGTTATGGGGTAGACATCAGAATTATATCTAACACCTCTCCAAGCCCTGGAGCCAAATTAAACAGTGCCAGAACATCACTTCCAGGGGATCAGGAAAACTGACTTCTCTCAAAAAATGTCTGAGTTACTAAGTCCACATGTTGAGTTCCCACCCTTCTCCAGCCACCCCCAGGCACCCCCAGAGCATCATACATGGAGATACCTCTCCTTTATTACAGCTCACCAATTTCTGACCTGGGCATTTTGAGTGGCACTCTTAGTGAATTAAAATGTATATTAATTCTGCAGAAATTTTTAAGAAAATAAAAATATTGGAAAGAACCCTGTGAAACTATTTCTGAGGGATTCACCCTCAAGTGTGGCCCTAAAGTGGTCACCAGCCTTCTTAACCATCTAACCCTGAAGTCAGGGCACCCTCTGGGCCCACAGAAAATTGTGGTGCTGCCCACAAAGATAATCCTGAATTTTCAATTTTAAATGAGTAACATATGTGTCTCTAAATAAACACCAACACTGATCAGGGATGGAAATATCTTCATAAAACAAAGCATTTACCACATAATCCTCCTGAAGCCCTCAGGATGGAGCACTCTAAATTTGGAAGAAATATTTTATAAAGCACATGTGATTTACAGCCAAATCCACAAGGAAAAAAATGAGACATGCTGCTTCCAAATATTATTTGCCTGTTTGGTAAAAAGAAGTTTTTCCATTTAAAGAATGAAAAGAAATATATGATAGAGGGAAGTTAGATGGAGTACCAGAAGATGAAAGATCATATGGAGCTCACATCTTATGCTACCATTATTTATCTCATAGAGGATGTAGTCACCAGGTGGAGCCTCAAGGACACCGCCCACAAAGACCAGGAGACCATCATGCAGAGCTCAGGGCACAGTGAGGTATCCCATAAGCAGCACCTCAAAAAGTCACCTATAATAGATTTTACTACTCTACCAACACAGGAAATCAATTCTATACCCACATTCAATTTTGGGCAAACAATATTTTCTTCTTCACTCCAAAACTCACATGTATTTCCTGAATGAGCCCACACACAGAGGAGACAGGAGAGGGCCCCAGTCCATGGTGAATGAGGACGT
Source organism: Choloepus didactylus (assembly GCF_015220235.1). Lineage (NCBI taxonomy): Eukaryota > Metazoa > Chordata > Mammalia > Pilosa > Megalonychidae > Choloepus > Choloepus didactylus. Next base: position 2,692,574 of record NC_051325.1, on the reverse strand, counting down.
GCTCTCAGTCTTTCCCAATGCCTGCAGGAGCCACAGCATGAGCCACAAGCTGGGATCCAGGTCATTAGCAGAAGACCTAGAATTTAGACCAGAGAAACATGACAACCATTTTAGGGGAGTAAAAGGATAGAGAGATGTAATAACAAAGAGCCAGGTAAAAGAAATTGGATTAGCAGAAAGACAGACAACTTGAGCATGACTGAATCTTATGTGCTCACATCTTGTGAGGAGGAGGTGTCAGATTTGAAATCCATTAGGTTTTATAGGTTACTTACCCAGAAATAGCCTCTTTCTTGACTCTTACCTGCATCCCAGAGTGTTAAAGTCAGGGAATCCCATGAGGTTTCTGTACAGAGACTGAATTGAAAAGCCACAGTAGGATCCCTGAGCTTCACTGGAACTCTGAGATGACCACTGGCAGAGACATTTTTGCCTCCATAATGGATAGTCTGCTTTGTGTGCATTTGAAAATGTTTTTCTCTTATTGGAACAAACTGTTCTAATTCAGAGACTTCAGCAATGGGCACAGAATCATTCATCAAAAGATGTTCCCTTTGCAAACTGTACAGTAGAGAGGAAGCCCCAGACCTGCCCTGAAACCAGCACTTTTTCTCCCATCTGCACCTGCCCCTGGGGTTGGGCAATGAGTCCTGTGGGTCCTGATCTCACCTGAAGCCAAGTTCCATCCTTAAGGCCTGCAAGAGAGGTTTGCATCTGGGTTTCTCCTCACTCTATGTGTACCCTGCATAGTAGTAAATGGCAGTGTCCTAGATCTTAGGCTGGCCAGCTGCAGATACCGCCTGTTCTTGGCATGGTCTAGGACGTTGTGAGCCAACACTTCCCAAATCCTGCAATGTATGCTGTTCTACTATCAAGGCTAATGTGTCCATCCTTTCCCAGCCTCTTTCCTGGAGACTGGTGGATTCAGCTCATCAAGAAGCTACTGAAGGTTCATCCAGAGGGTACACACAAAAACCTCTCACAGGAATCCCTGGTTGTACCAAGCCTCATCCAGAATTGACCACCTGCATCTTGTACTGAATACCTGCAGGAACATAAACATCTTGTTCAGGAAACTTACCTTTTCTAGCTCTGCTTCTTTTAATCTTATCCACTCACACACCTAATATCTCTTGTCTCCATATAATGAGAGAATAACAATCAACAAGGAAATCCTAGCTTAGACTCAACTCCATGGTGATTTACCTCTGTTGAGTCTCAGTCACTGAATGGGAACCTCTAGGAAACCCAGGGCTTGGGCTCCTCTCCAGTGCCACAGGGATGGGCCAGGGCTACTTTTCATCAGCAGAGAGAAGGTCCACTCTGTATCTCCTCCTGCATAAATCATGTTGTGAGGGTGGACAGCATCAGAGAGGGCAGTGCCCAAATAATCAGGATAGTGAAAATGATAGCAGTTCTTAAAATATGATATATTATTATGTGATTGTGCTGAGATTATATATTACAGTTAAATTATTTAATGTTTTTATACATACACAAATCTTGCATTGCAGGCATCAACAACGCTTCCATTTTTACAGATGTAAAACTACAAAGAGAAGCACAGAGAAGCTATGTGGTCTGGGAAGAGTGAGCCCTGGTGTCCAGCAATGCTGTTCACTAGTGGATCTGCCTGCTTCTCCTGGACCAACTCCACAGTGGAGATGGACCTACCTGGTGAGGCTGGCAGAGCCCATTACAGGGGAGGAGAGCCAGGCATTAATGTGCTGCATTCTGGTGTGACCTAAAGAAGGTAGAGAGGACCAGGGTCCATATGGATGTATTTTCAGAAGTCTCTCACATCTTATGCACCAATTCCTTTCACTCTATCTCTCCCCCTCTATGAAAATACTCTATATTTGACAATTTCATTGAGGTAAATTGAAAAATATTGAGCAGCTCATGTTGAGTTCAAAAAACCATGAGTGATGATATAGGTGTACATCCTTGTGTACAACAAAACCAATCATGATAATTAAGAAATTTATCAGCCCCAAATCACCTCTTACCTCATGTAGTACCTGCCACCTGCATCTTCTTCCAAATAGAACATATAACTATGTTATAGGTGTTAATCAAACTAAATGAATATTGACTTCAAATGGGATATATCTACAAAAATGAGTTAATAAACAATAATGTTCATATTGGAAAAAAGGAGGATCAAACACTACACTGTATATGAGAATCACTTTCTATACAAATACACAGGGTCAAAACTTAAATAGAAATAAATACACAGCATTAAAACTTGGTACAAAAGAACTTTTGTTCTAGTTTGCTAATGCTGCAGAATGCAAAACACCAGAGATGGATAGGCTTTTATAAAATGGGGGTTAATTTCACTACACAGTTACAGTCTTAAGGCCACAAAGCGTCCAAGGTAACACCTCAGCAATCGGGTACCTTCACCGGAGGATGGGCAATGGCGTCCGGAAAACCTCTGTTAGCTGGGAAGGCAGCTGGCTTCTGCACCAAAGCTCCAGCCTCAAAACAGCTTTCTCCCAGGATGTTCCTCTCTAGCAAGCTTGCTCCTCTTCAAAACATCACTCCCAGCTGCACTCCCTTCCCTCTCTTTGAGTCAGCTCACTCTCTGACTCACACTCTGGAGTATTTAATTTTCTGAACAAAAAATTTAGTGAGTTAAAGTTTTATTGCATATCAGATATGGACCTGGCTATTCCTTAGGGTTTTAGGGTCTACTGTTGACCTGAGCTTGTCATATGTGGCCATTTGACATATATCTCTGAAGCTTGCATAGGAGTAACTTCTGGGACATTCTCTTGACACTATCTGAAATTTCTTGTCTGTGGAAACCTTATTTTGTTTCTTTCCTTTCCTATGAATCCACCATCCTGAAATTATGATAGTAAAATGAGTTATGGACCTGTTTCCTTGGACTGCTGTTTAAAAGGAAATTCAGACTAAGAGGCAAGAAATGGGACATCATTCAAGGTATATGTTTGTTATGGGTAAGGAAATCACAAAACTGGACAGAACTCCCATTCCCCAGCCTCCCTGTGCCCCTGCCCTTGGGTGGATACCTCTCCTCAGAGGGTGCTCAGCATTCCCTAGGTACTATATAAACTCCCATATATATTCAGGATAATTTTTCCTATAACCATATTTTTTATTACAAAATATAGCATGAATACATGGAATTAAATATTCCAACTCCAATTTAACAAATAGATGGCAAATTTCAGAAAATATGGGTCACATTTCTACAGTTTCCATCATTTCCCTATTGTGAAATATAACCTATATATGAAAAGATAATATCTGTCAAAGTATGATATAGCAAGGAGTTACATACAAATTTCCAAAGTTGTATGTTAGAATACCACGGTTTCAGTTATTTCCTTATAGTGAAATACACACATGCACACACACACACACACACACACACACACACACATACACACATACACACTAAAATGTGGCCTTCAAATTACAGTTTATCAAGTAGCTACAGAAAAAATTTCAAAGTATGTTATGGGTTAGAGTTCCACCATTTCAATTCTTTCCCTCCATATATTCTAATACACCAGAAACTAAGAAAAATTGTATTAAGATTCAGTATCCACAGTCCTTTGTTAATTTCAGGGATCCTAACCTTCAGGGATATCTAGGAAGTGACCACCCTAACTGCTTCATGTTGAAAAGGAATGTTGAGTTTAGGAGAAAGGGGGACATATCTGGTTTATGTTCTTGAAGAGGCTATTGTTCCTGGAGTTTTAGACTTACCTGGCATAGGAGTTCCCTGGAGGATTTCTGTTTCTGAAGAATAAAATTATTAGTGAGTAGAACGTTTATAGAGTCTCAGATAAGGTTGTGGTTATTCTTTAAGCTTTTGGGGACTACTGATGACTTGGGCTTATCATATTGTGATCATTTGGTGTATCCAGGTGAATCTTACATAGGAATAACTTCCAGGGCAGCCTCATGACTCTATTTTAACTCTCTTAGTCACGAAACCTTATTTTGTTGCCTTTGTTTTCCCCTATTGGTTAAAAAGTCATTCTCTATCCCTCAAGGACATGTCAGGCTCATTCCCAGGATCCATGTCTCATGTTGCCAAGAAGACTCATTCATCTTGGTGTGGGGGTCTGTCCTATGTCAGGGGGTGGGCAGTGATGAATTTGTTTCCCAATTGGGCTTAGAGAGAGAAAGTCCACATTTGAGCCAAAATATATTTTCACAGAGCTGACTCCTAGGCATAATCATAGGTGGGTGTAGTCTCTCCTTTACATCCATAAGTTTCAACCAAGCAAGTCTCAGTATTGAAGGCTTGACTCACAATGTAAGGGCTTCCTAAGTTCACATAACATATGACATGTCCTTGATATTTTCTCACATAATATAGTTTGTCTTTTCATTCTCTAAACATGATCTTTCAGCAAGACAAAAGTTTTTTTTGTTTGTTTGTTTGTTTTTTTTTGTATGCCAAAGTTGAATCTACCTTTGAATTGAAGAAGAAAACAGATATCAGGTAGGACAACTCCATTGTGGAGCAGCTGGTCCTCTCCACCCCCACCCCATCAAGGGCAGACACTATGAAATTGCTCAGTGCAGTGAGACAGAGATCATTATATGGAGATCAGGGCAGACGGGGAGGACATTTCAAGGCCCAGATCTGTGTAGAAGGAAGAATCTGAAAAAACATGGGCAGAGACTGTTTTCAGCCCTTGGCTTGAATGCCCTTCCCCCACTTTTGAGGACCATTGTAAATGGCAGCCCAATACTAGCCTAGGGCATGGCTGAAATCTGAAACAGCTGTGGGAGTCATCAGCTACAGGGAAAGTGAGGGACACAGCTCCACAATTAGTAAGATTTTGCCTTACAAATTGAGGACACAGAAACATCAAACTTAAGCCCTGCCCATTCAGACAGGGACACTAGGAGGTAACTTAGATCCACTCAGTGTAAGTCAGCCTGGCTCCAAGAAGAAATTCAGCCTCACCTGGTCAGACAGTCTGGAATCCAGAAGGCTAATAACTTCTGAAGATGATTAAGTACCCGAAGAACACCATCTGCTGTGTAGACTGGAAAGGGCAAGGGAAATTTAGGACTTCTCAGAACCTCTCCATACTTTCTTGTAGGTCCACTGGAGCTGGTCTACACAGCATAGAGAAGAACCCATCCCTGTTTTTGTTGGGAAATAAGGATGACCCAATGGATGAAGCAATACTCTGAACAAAACCCAGGGCTTGCTGCCCGATGAAAAACAGAGCACCACTTGGAGCCAGCAGATTTATTTTAGCAGCACAGGGAGAAATTTCTGTGGTGCCAAGTGCCTAATCCACAAAGGCAGGCTGCCATGGGTGTCTTGTTTTGCAGGGAACCAGGGGGTTGGAGCTAATCAGAGAGGAAGACATATAGGCAGGTGAAGAACAAAAACTACAAGGGCTAAAACATTCTGATCAGTTAAACAGAAGATAATTTAGAGCTTTAGAAAAAGTTGAACACAATGCCAAAGTATAGATAGTCAAAAAAGTCATTCAACAGGAAAAACCAAAGTAAAAGAATGAAAATATCCTCTGCAATATCCTAATCAAGGATAGAAGATCACTAGACAACAAAAATTATCCAGTCACACTAGGTAAAAAAAGTATAGCCCAGTGAAAGGGACAAATTAACACTTCAAATGAGTTACAGCAGTTGAAATAATGAATTAAAGATGTTCAAACACACATGCTATATCAATTCAAAAATCAAATAAATGACCTGAGAAAAGATGTGGGGATATAGATGAAGGATATAAGTAAGTTATTGGGTGAATATAAGGAAGAATTTAAAAGTTTGACTAGAATATGGCAGAATTTATTGGGATGAAAGGCACAAGAGAAGAGATGAAAAAGCACAATGGAGTCTTACAACAACTGATTTGAAGATTCAGAAGAAAGTAAAAGTGAATGAGAAGACAGGATGTCTGAAATCCTACACACAAAGGAACTGATAGGGGAAAAGTGAAAAAAAATATTAACAGGGTCTAAGGGAATTGAATGGACCACATGAAGCACATGCATATATGTGTTAATGGTTTCCCTGAGGGAGAAGAAAAGGGAAAAGAGGAAGAAAGAATAATTGAAGAAATCACCACTGGAAATATCCCATCTCTTATTAAAGACATCAAAATACATATTCAAGAAGTGCAGTGAACCACAAACAGAATATACTGGAATCTGCCTACATCAAAGCACTTACTAATCAGATGGTTGAACATCAAATACAAAGGAAGGATTCTGAAAATGGCAAGAAAAAAGAGATCCTTAACATACAAGAGAAGCTCAATAAGAATATGTGTGAATTTCTCAGCAGAAAACATGGATGTGAGAAGGCAGGGGTAAGATATTTTCAAAACACTGGGAGGAAAATGCTGCCAAATAAGAATTCTTTATAGGGCAAAACGTCCTTCCAAATAAGGGGGATTTGAAATATACCAAAACAAACAGACACTAAGAAAGTTTGTAAAAAGAGACCTGCACTACAAGAAATGCCAAAGGGAATGCTACAGGCTGATAGGAAAAGACAATGCAGAGAGAGGGTTGGAGAAGAGTGTTGAAATGAAGACAATCTAGAAGGGAAAAAGTGAAGAGTGGAAACAATGAAATTTGACATATAAATTCCAAAACAAAAAGGTAGAAGAAACTACTGTCCTTACAGTAAAAACATTGTGTTACTGGATTAATCTTCCCAATAAGAATTAGAGTGGCAGAATGGGTTAAAAACTGGACCCATCTATATGCTCTATACCAGAGACTCATTTTAAACACAAGGGCAAAAATAGTTTGAAAGTGAGATGTCAGTGAAAGATATTTCATGCAACAACTAGAAAAGAGCAGAGGTAGCTATAGTAGTATCAAAAAAATTAGACTTCAATTGTAAAACAGTTATAAGAGACAAAGAAGGACACAATATATTAATAAAATGGAGACTTTCTTAAGAAGACATAGCAAACATAAATATTTATGTACTGAGCTCAAGTACCACAAAATATACTAGGAACACATTGACAACCCTGAAGGGAGAAGTAGACACTTCTACGATAATAGTTGGAGACTTCAATACACGGCTCCCATCAATAGATAGAAGATCAGCAGAGGATCAAAAAGGAAACATATGTTGAAAAGTATGATAAATGGTCAAGACATAGATATTTTTAGAACTGTATGCCCCCCCCCCAATAGCAGGATACAATTTTTTCTCAAGTGCTCATGGAATATTGTCCAGGTTAGATGACATGCTGGGTCATAAAGAAGTCTACAAATTTAAAATATTGATATAAATTAATTTCCTGGACCACAATGCAATGAAGTTGGAAATCAATAACTGATGGAAGGCGTGAAAATTCACAAATATATGGAGGATAAACAACAACATTTTTGCCATGCTTTGTTCTTTTTAATATATCTATTTTATAATTAAAAGTAATTGTTCATTTCCCAATTCTTAATACTTACCACAATATGTAATGAAGAAAGACAGAATCTCCTGTAACCCTCTACTCCAGAAATAACTGTCATGGTAATGGTTTCTCCATAGGTGTGAATCACATTGCATTTTTAGATGTGTTTTTACAGTCCCTTCTAATCAGATGCCATTCCTACTCCTTTTTAATGGTGATAATTGCATACAGTTGAAACCAGCTTCAAAGTTCAAAGTTTTAAACAACCAGTGGGTAAAGGAAGAAATTACAAGAGAAATTAGCAAACATTTTGAGGAATATGCAAATGAAAACACATGTTAAACCTTATTTAATACTGCATTTGTGGTGCTTACAGGGAAACTTATCACTCTACATGACAATATTAAAAAGAAGAAAGAGGAAAAATTGAGGAAATAACTATTAACCTTGAGGAACTAGAGAAAGAATAGCAAACTGACACTGATGCAAACAGGTGAACAAAAGAACAATAAATGAAGCATAGATAAATAAATTTTAGGACATAAAAATAATAGAATCAATTAAACCAACTTCTTCTTTAAGAAAATAAAAAAAAAATTAATGGACCCTTAGATAGCCTAACAAAGAAATATAAAGAAGATGCATGTAAATAAAATCTGAAATGGGAAAAGGGAAATAAGTAATGATCCCTTAGGAATACAGGATATAATGAAAGGTTCCTATGAGAAATTATATAATAATCACAGACTTAGACAAAATGGACAACTTTCTAGAAAACCATGAACAACCAACATTTATGGGAGAATAAATAGCATTGTAAAATCCATGTAAAAATAAAGGGATCAAATCAGTCCTCAAAAAAAAAAAAATTATAAAAATAAAAAAAATAAAAAAAAAACAACTCCAGGCTAATATGGCTTCACATGAGAATTCTATGAACCATTCAAGAAAGAATTAGTACCAATCCTGCTCAAACTCTTCAAAAATATTGAAGAGGAAGGAAAGATATATATAGCTCATTCTATAAACCCAAATTCACCCTAATACCAAAACCAGACAAAGATAGTACAAGTAAAAAAATTACACACCAAACTCTTTAATGAATATAGATGCAAAAATCCTCAACAAAATACTCAGAAATTGAATCCAGAATTAAAAGAATTATAATCATGACAAAGAAGAATTTATCCCAGGTGTGCATGAAATTTTTCATCAAAAGAAAGTCAATTAACACAATACACTACAACAATACATATAAACAGAAAAACCACACGCTCATTTCAATTGATGCATAAAAGGCATTTGAGAAAATTAAACATCCTTTCTTGATGAAAACACTGAAAAAGATAGGAATAGAAGGGACCTTCCTCAATTTTGTAAAGTTAAACTAAGAAAAATCAACAGCTAACATCATACTCAGTGGGGAAAGACTGAAAGCATTCCCTCTAAAAACAGGAACAAAACTAAGATGCCAACTGTCACCAGAGTTACTCAATATTGTGCTGGAAGTTCTAACTAGGCAAACAGGTAAGAAAGATAAATAGAAGGCATCCAGATTGGAGATGAAGAAATAAAATTTTCAATTTGCAGATGGCATTTTCTTATTTGTAGAAAAACCCGAAACATCTACATCAAAGCTTCTAGAACTAATGAATGAACACTGTGATGTGGAAGAGTACAATATCAACATGCACATATCAATAGTGTTTGTATATGCTGGTAATGAGCAATATAAGGAAGAAATCCAGAAAATAATTACATTTCAAATAACAACCAAAGAATCAAATTTTTAGAAAAAAAATACTCACAGAAAAGCACAAGAAATTGCTAAAATATATCACAGAGGAACTAAATAAATGGAAGGACAAATGGTGTTCATGAATTGGAAGCCATATATTCTTTATATATGGAATATATAATATGTATATAATATGTAATATGTATGTATTCACTGACCATGATGTTTATAATGGATTATGATTGATTTATGAAGCATCAGTGGAGGGAAGGGTGTTTTGTGCCACTTCTCAATTTTGTTGATGGCATTCCTCAGTTGTGACATCATGTGTGAAATTTTAGTAGGTTGTCAGTGCTGCTAGATATTTTAATTAGTGCTGCTAGTGTATAATCCCTTGGGAGAGTCAGAGGGACCTGTGTGTGCCCTCATCTCTTACCACCATGATTGCTGAAGCCCCAAGAGCCCTGACATGTCAAGCCTGGGCAACTGGGGCAGGTCAGCATCACTTACCTTTGGTTTTCTCACCAGAATATTGACAAGTTTGATCCATTCGTCTCTTATTATATGTTTCTAACTTATCATATCATGCAGGGAATAGAATATATCTGCATATATTCATAAAAAATGGAATATAAGTAATAACCCTGTCAAAGAAATACAAAATCTTTGAGGGTCCATATTCAGGTGTGGCCCTGAAGTGGTCCTCTCCTGTCCTTCCTGGCCCATGACAAGCAACATGGCACCAGCACCCTTGCCCATCTGATCCTGCAGTCATGACACCCTCTGGACCCACTGAAAACTCTTCTGATGCCCACAAAGATAATTCAGAATTTTCTAATTTAAATTAGGACACATGTGTCTTGGAATAAATATAGCTACTGTTCATGAATTAAAACATCTTCATAAAATAAGCCATTTAATTCATATTCCACTCAAACCCCTCTGGATAAAGCCCTCTCATTTTTGAAAAGAATGTTTTTTTAAAGTACATGTCATTTACACCCAAATCCAAGAGTTAAAAATGAAACATGCTGCTCCCAATTATTGTTTGCCAGGATGGAGAAAACAATTCATTTTCCATTTAAAGAATGTAAAGAAATATATGATAGAGTGATGGGAGTTGGAGTACCAGAAGATGAAAGATCTTATGGGGCTCACAATTTATGCAAATGTTATTTATTTTGGAGGGGATATAGTCAACAGATTTAGACCCAAGGACACATGTTACAAAGACTGGGACACCATCATGCACAGCTCAGAGTACAATGAGGTGTACCATAATCAGCTCTCCACAAAGTAACGTATAATGGAGATTGCTACTTTAATAACAGAGTAAATAAATATTACATCCACATTTGTTTTTGTCCAAACACTGTTATCTGCCAGGCTCCTAGCTGTCATCTGTATTTCCTGAATGGGTCCACACACACTGAGGACAAGGAGAGGGTCCCAGTCCATGGTGATTGAAGATGTGCTGTGAGCCTTTCCCCAGTGACTGCAGGAGACACAGCCTGAATCACAACCTGGGTCCAGGTCAAAGGCATGAGACCTAGAATTTAGACCAGAGGAACATGTCACCCACTGTAGGAGAGCATATGGAGCATAGAGAGATGGAATAACAAAGTCAAAGGGAAAAGAAAATGAATTAGCAGAGAAACACACAACTGGAGCACTTCTGAAACTCAATTGCTCACTTTGTGAGAGGAGGAGCAGTGAGATTTGAAATTCATTAGGATTTATAGGTTACTGACCCTGAAAAAGCCTCTCTTGACTTTTACCTAAATCCCAGAGTGAACTAATGAGGGAATCCTGTTGGAATCTTTGCACTGAGATTGATTCAAAAAGCATCACCAGGATGCCCTGAGCTTCCCTGGAACTCTGAGGTGACCAGTGGCAGAATCCTTTCTGCCTTCAGAATTGACAGTCCACTGTGTGTGCATTTGAAAATATTTTCTCCTATTTAAACAAACTTCTCTAATTCAGAGACTTCAATGGTGGGCACAGAATCATCATCTAAAGGTGTTCCCTTGTTGAACTGTAAGGTGGAAGGGAAGCCCCAGACATGCCAGGAAACCAACCCTCTTTCTCCCATGTGCACCTGCCCATTGGGTTGGGCAATCTGTCCTGTGAATACTGAGTGTTCCTGCAACTCAGGCCCTTCCTTGAAGCCCTGCAGGAGAGGTTTTGTTACAGTGATTCACTTCACTGTATGTTTCTATTGCACAGCAAGTGGCCTCATATCTTAGGTTGGCCAGCTGCAGATACAGCATGTTCTCTGCGTGGTCTCTCTGGACATTGTCAATCAACTCCTCCCATTTCCTGCAATGCATGTTGTTCTACCATCAGGGTTAATTTGTCCAACTTAGCCCACCCCCCTTCCTGGAGCCTGGAGAACCCAGCTCATCAAGTAGATCCTGAAGGTTATTCCTGAGGCTACACACACATGTCTCACAGGAGCCCCTGGTTGCTCCAAGCCTCATCCAGACTTGACCACCTGCATCTCATAATGAACACTTACAGGAACAAAAACATCCAGCTCAGGAAACCTGCCATTCACAACTCTGTTTCTTTTATTCTTACCCACTTGGACACCTAATATCTCTCATCTTCATAAAACGGACAAGGGAAATCAACAAGGAAAACCCTGCTCAGCACAAATTCCAGGGTGAATTGTCTTTGTTTATTGTTAGTTACTGAATGGGAACCCCTAGGAAGCCTGTGGCTGGAGCTGCTCTCCAGTGCCATAGGGATGGGACTGGGCTACTTTTCTTCAGCAAAGAGAAGGACCTTGTTTTTATGTCCTCCTATATAAAGCATGCTGTGACTATGGACACCTTCAAAGAGGGTAGTTCCCAGAGCAGAAGTGATTGTCCTGGGCAATGATGGCAATTTTGAAAATATGACATATTATTGTGTGATTATCCTGTGATTAGTTCTTACACTTACCTTGTTTAATTTTTCATATGTGTATAAATCATGCATTGTAGGCATCAACAATAATTCCATTTTACAGATGTAAAACTACAAAGAGAAGCAAAGAGGGGCTATGTGATCTGGTAAGAGTGAGCTCCAGTGTTTGGCAAGTGTTCACTACTGTATCTGCCTTCTCCCCATGCACCAAATGAAGGATGGAGATGGATATTCCTGGTAAGGCTTGCAGAACCCCTCACAGGTAAGAAGAGTTGGACATGGGTGTGCTGCATTCTGGTTTCACCTAAAATGTACAGAGGACCAGGGTTCATATAGATGTATTTTCTGAATTCTCTGACATTTTATGCATCAATATATTTCACTCTATCCCTCTCTAACAATATAATGATTTGTATATTTCACAGCTTAATTGAGGTATAATTTTAAAATATTGAGCTGCATATGTGAATTGCACAATGCTATGAGTACTGACATAGGTGTTCATGCTTACATCCAACAACACAATCATGATAGTAAACAAATCTATCAGACCCAAAATCACCTCTTGCCATCTGTAATACTTCCAACCTGCACCTTCTTGCAAACAGAATAACTAAAAATATGATAGATTTTAATCAAGCTATATATATAATAACTTCAAATGGAATGATCTAACACCACCATGAGTTAATAAACAATAATGTTCAAATTGGATAAAACAGCAAGGGCCTACTCTGCACCATATATGAGAGAATCACTTTGTATATAAATACAATAAAAGGTCAAAAATGAAATAGGAATAAATTTATTGAATGAAAAATGGGATAGGAAATTTTGAGTAAAAATATTAATTTCATAAGATTAGAATTCAAAAATATAATATTATTAGGGATGAAGAGGAACATACAAAGAGATAAAGGAGTCAATTTTCTGAAAGATGCAAAGAAGCTTAACAGATAGAGCTGAAAAGAAAAATAGACAAAAACCACAGTATAGTTGTCAAATTCTATATTCCACACTATCAGTAAAAGAACAAGTTGGAAGATACATTTAACTAGAAATTACCTGAGGAGAACAACCCATCTATTGACTAATATTTACAGGATATTTGCCTGAAAAACAGCAAAATATGGAAATTTTCTTTAACCAGCAGAGCCTAGGAGACCTGAGGAAAAAAGGCAATAAGATAACTTCACTGGACCTTAGACAAAAATAATGACCTCGATGTGGAAATAATAAAATTCTGATAAATCTGGAATTTATTAAATCAAAATACACCAATGTTAAATTTTTCATAATGACAAACTTTCTACATTTAAGTAAGGTAATAATTTTAGGGAAACCTGGGAGCAAAGTATATTAGACCACTCTGCATTTTCTTTGAAATTGTCTGTAAATCTACAATTATTCTAAACCAAAAGTGTATAAGTGTCAAAATCCTAAATAATGAGTATCAAAATAACTTATAAATTTCCAGGAACTACATTATGTTAATAATTTTGTATTTTTTAAATCATATTGCCAACTGACTACTAAGAATATGTGACCAAATATACTTTTTTGTAAGCAATATTTTCCAATATCCTAAGGTTAGCTTCATATTTACAAGCACTACTCATTAATTTATTTTATCTTGCATGAAGACTGGGAAATGTTATCAAAATTATCATTTCTTGTACCAACAGAGATCATGAAAGTATCATGACTTTAATCATTTTCACAGATATTCTGTGAATTTCATGGTGACATTTTCTACTTCATGGATGTTTTTGTACAGATTTAGCTACTTTGTTAAGATATACTCTATACCCCTTGGACATTACAATAGTACTCTAAATATGTCTATATTTTTTCTATTACTTCTGTTTCTATTATATTTTAGCAAGCCATTTAGATATATTTTTTCTTGCTTAAATGCTTGGGGTATCTTCCAGTATAAGGTTCAATAGCAATGGTGTGATCAGGAAATTTATCTTCTTCCTCATCTCAGGGGGGTGGCTTTCAGCATTCATCATTGAGTATGATGTCAGTTGTGTGTTTCTAATATATACTCAAGTTATCTTGTTGAGAAAGTTGCTTTCTATTCCTGTTTTGCTCTGGTTGTTTTTATTGTGAAATGGTGTTGGGTATTACCATATTATTTGATGCATCAATTATGATGCATATGATTGTTTTATTTCCTTCTGTTAAAGTAGTGTATTACATGGATTGATTTCCTTATGTGAAACCACCCTTGCATTCCTGGGATAAATCTTTCCTGATCATGTTATATAATTTTCTTAATATGTTCTTGGATTTGATTTGATAATTATATTGAGAATTTTGGCATCTACAATTTGTAAGGGTAATTGGTCAGTAGTTTTCTGTTCTTGTTAAATCTTTTCAGGCTTTGCTATTAGGGTAATCTTTAGCTAATGCTGCTGTTAAGCAAAACACCAGAAATGGATTGGTGTTTATAAGGAGGTTTATTTGGCTAGCAGTTACAGTCTTAAGGCCATAAAGTGTCCAAGGTAACACATCAACAATCAGGTACCTTCACTGGGGAATGGCCAGTGGAGTCTGGAAAGCCTCTGTTAGCTGGGAAAGCATGTGGCTGGTGTCTGCTTGCTCCCAAGTTGCATTTCCAAATGGCATTCACCAGAATGTCTGCATCAGCTTCCGACAGCTGTCTTCAAAATTCCTGTTTCAGCTGCAGCTAGCTATGAGCTCCTTTTGTCTAAGCTTTTATAATGCCCATGGTGGGGTTGCATCTCTATGGAAATTTTTTAATCAGAGCTGTCACATACAGTTGGGTGGGTCACATCAGTTGGATTGGTAACAACCTAATCCAAAGTTTCCAACTTATTCAACACTAATACTTCTGCCCTCACAAGAATGCATTAAAGAATATGGCTTTTTCTGGGGGACACAATATATACAAACCAGCACATTCCACCCCCTGGATCCCAGAAAACATATTCTTTCCAAATACAAAATACATTCATCCCCTCACAATATCACAATTCTTAAGTCATTTCAGTAACCATAGGTAAGTGCAAGATCCCATCACATTCAGTTACAGGCATGGTCTGTCCAAAAGGAAAATTCCCCTCTGGCTATGGACCTGTGAAACTTAGAACAAGTTATCTGCTTTCAATATAAAAAGGACAGTCATAGGATAAACATTCCCATAGACATAAGGAGAAAAGGAAAGGAAAACAGGGTTTAAGGGACGAAAACAGTTCCTAAACCACACAGGGCAAACTCAATTTGATTTCAAAGCCTGAGAGTCATTCACAGAATGATGTTGTATCCTTGGGGCTTCAGAGCATGGCAATCCCATACTTTCCAAAGGCTCATGTGGCAGTCTTTTCATCTCCAAACACTTGGGTGAGTACCCCAACATATCCATGCATTGGAGAGACCATATTGTTCTTGGCCCCACCCTCCTAAAACATCAGGGTTCCACTAGGACTCTGCCTCTCCTGGCCAAAGGCTCTAGCCTCTCTCAACAGTGGAGTGGTGGCCAGGCTCTCTCCAATCCCCAAGGAATGTGCTCCACCCTCTCTGAGGCCTGGGGTGGCAACACTCTTCCTGAGCATTTAGGCAGAAGGCCTGCCCTTGACCTCCCAGGCAAACTCACCCTTTCTATGTGTGTTGGCTGCTCTGTTCTCCCTGCCCAAGACTTCTTGACTTCAGACCTCAATCTCCATGGCTCTGACTTTGAGCAAATTTTTTCCTTCAATTTGTCCCTTGTCTGTCTCCTCCAGTACAGATGAGCAGCAGCTCCATCTATAAAGATCTCACAAAAATTCTGTTGGCTTGTCATGAAGCACACAGGGGTCAAATCTATCTTAAATAGGACTTTCAACAAATCCTTTCTACATTCATAAGGGTAATTGGTCTCCAGTTTGGGTAAATCCTCAAGTGGGCCTATAGCTTATGGGGTTCCAACACCTGGAAGCACAGAATTTTCAAAACCAACCATTTCTGATTTCTTTGAACCCAGGAGTTCATTTCTAGTTTTATCTCTTTCCACTCGTGTTTTACTATAAACTGCAAGGAGTAATCATACTGTGTCTATAAATCTTAGGTTTGAAATCTCATCAGCCAAGTATCCCAGCTTGTTGCTCTGAAATTCTTCCTTCCATCTAACTCCAGGACTCAATTTTGCCAAATTCTGTCACTTTAAAACAAGGATTGCCTTTCTTCCAGTTTGCAAAAATACATTCATCATTTCTGCTCAAGGACTCATCAAAAGTATCCTTAGAGTCCATATTTCCACGAACCATCTCTTCAAAGCAGTTTAGGCTTTTTTTTATCAAGTTCCTCACAGTTCTTCCAGAGTCTTCCCATTATACATTTAAAAAGCGACACCAACACGTTTGGTATTTGCCAACTCAGCAGCACCCAACTTCTCTGGTACCAAAATCAGTTCCAGGTAGCTAATGATGCCATTAAGCAAAATACAATAATTGGATTGGCTTTCTTATAGGGGGTTTATTTGGTTATACACTTACAGTCTTAAGGCCATAAAGCAACCAAGGTAATGCATTGACACTCGGGTACTTTTACTGGAGAATGGCCAATGGCATACAGAAAACCTCTATTAGCTGGGAAGTCATGTGGCTGGCATCTGCTTGCTCCAAGGATGCATTTCAAAATGGCTTTTCCAGAATGTCTGCATCAGCTTCCACTGGTCATCTTCAAAATGTCTATCTCAGCTACAGCTAGCCATGAGCCCCTGCCCGAGCTGTTATAACACCCATGCTGAATGGGTGGGGCCATACCTCTATGGAAATATCTAATCATAGCTATCACCTCCAGTTGGGTGTGTCACATCTCCATGGTAACAACATAATCCAAATTTTCCAACTTAATCACCACTAACACATCAGCCCCCGCAAGATTGCATTAAAGAAAATGGCTTTTTCTGGGGGATACAATGTATGGAATCCAGCACAGTTATTATCAAATGATTTGATGCATCAATTATGATGAATGTGATTGTTTTACTTCCTTCTGTTAAGGTAATGTATTACATGGATTGATTTCCTTATGTGACACCACCCTTGCATTCCTGGGATAAATCTTTCCTGATCATGTTGTATAATTTTCCTAATATAGTCTTGGATTTGATTTGATATTATATTGAGAATTTTGGCATCTACATTCATAAGGTTAATTGGTATATAGTTTTCTG
The DNA here is from genome assembly GCF_015220235.1 of Choloepus didactylus. Classification (NCBI taxonomy): domain Eukaryota; kingdom Metazoa; phylum Chordata; class Mammalia; order Pilosa; family Megalonychidae; genus Choloepus; species Choloepus didactylus. The sequence goes on along the minus strand of NC_051325.1, from coordinate 2,675,336 downwards.
TTCTTGTTATATCTTCATCAGGCTTTGGTAATATGGTAATATTGGCCTCAAAGGAGTAGTCAGTAATTGTTAGCACCTCAAGTTTTTCTTCAAAGTGTGAGGAGCTTTGGTGTTATTTAATGTTCAAATGTTACATAGAATGCCCAGTGAAGCTTCTTAGTATTGTAAATTTTTATTGCCAGGTTTTTGATTACTGATTCAGTCTCTTTATATATTACAGGTTTGCTGAGAACTAGTTTTTCTTCAGTTTGTTGTGGTGTCATGGGTTCATGTCTTTATACGTCAAATGTGAGATTGTGTTTAGAAAATGACCAAGTTACATGAGATCATGATACAGTCAGTTTGGTCTTCCAGCAAACACCCACTCAAATATGAGTAAAGGATAGATAAGAGTTAAAAAGTAAAAAGCACCCAAGACAAGAATTGAATTGTTACATGTATTTACTAAAGGAGCACTTAAGGTAAAATGCCAGATTTACAAAAAAATAATAAAGGGATATATGTCCAAGCCTGGGATCTCCAGTCTCTCCAGTCACAGCTGGATGTGGGATAAGAGTTTATTCTAGTCTAAGTCATGGAGTATATAAAGAGTTTTGATTGAGTTGGCATCCTCAGTCAGGGAAATTTTTCTAAGACTAAGACTTCAACTTTAATCATTTGAGTCACATTTTCTGTTTATGGTTAATAAGAGGTTGAATCTAAGCTCAGTCTTTATAAAAAACCAAGAAGGGTATCCACAGTATTGTCAAAGATCTGAACTTAAACTTGAATGTCTGCAATACTTTCCTGGAGATCTTCTTACTAACTCAACCATGACTTCTTTAAGAGCAATGAAGTAAACTCTGTATTTATATATATATATATAAAAAGAAAATTAGAAGTGGATTTACTATTACTTTACAACTAACTTAGTATTGATTTTCTATTTCATTCTATAAATATTGTAGCCATTACATTATGTCTATCACTTCCTCCCTTCTTGCTTGTTTCTGTTTAGCTTCCCATCATTACAATATTCTAATGGAGGATTAAAAATATGTGACTCATCTTTCCAAGTTACTATAGCAAGGCCTTTCTACTTTCCATACTTTGGAAATTTTACTCAAGTATTTGGGGGATATGTTCCATTAAGTAAGCCTCAATATTGAAGGAAATATCTGGCTCCTCACTATCATAACAGAACACATCATGGATTATGAAGGCAGCAAGTGCCAACGGCTGTCTGATCCCTATATAGATGGAAGGAGTCAGGATCATCATTTCCATATTCCTCAACACCCTCTCCTGCTGAGTCCTTTCCATTTTCTCTACATATTCTACTCCATATTTAATTTGATTAACTTATGGGTTCCCTTGTTCTTCTACAAATTCCATGAGGACAAATTAACATTTCTCTCTGAAATTCTTGCCCTTACTAAATTTGCTATAACCATGGGTATATATTCAATGAAGGTGGGTGGTCCATTTATTTAAGATAGAGAATGCTTTAGTCATGGGTTCTTACTGTAGCATTTGTATGCCTGGATTAATATTTAATGTATGTCTGCAGTATTCTTTACCATTTTACCTAATCCTGGGTGATCAAAATCCAAATATCATTGAATTATCCCATCCATGTTTTAAAGGTGATTTCAAAACCAGTGATTATAGTATATAACAAAACACTGTTTAGGATTTCATTTAGATTGAAGGCTCCCACCACACCAAGTGTTTTCACAAAAGCAAAGAATAGTCATTACTACATCCCCAATCCCTGGGGAGTTGAAGGCTTTTGAGACTGTTGTCTTGGAAGATTTCCTCCATGGCAATGGGAACACAATCATCTGTTTGACTGCATGGGTTTTCTGACAGATCAGAATCCTACATAAATGTGGTTGTTTTATGGACAGTGGAAATGGAAGTTGTTGCCAGGAGATATGGGGTCAATATCAAGTGCCAGTCTCACTTGTTTGTGAAACTCTGTGACTTATAAATTGTCCCCACATCTCCTAGAGTACTTAGAAGAAGGAATGAGTGAAAGCAAGGTAATGCATACATCATGGGAATATATAAATGTCTCTCATAACCTTTGAGTAGTAACCTGGGTGATATGTCCCATTTTTAATGGAAAGAAACGCCTAGATATTGGATCAGTATCATAAAACTGGTGGCCACTATCCAGGAACTTTTCTTCCCATCCTTTACACACATGTTTTAGACCAAGTCTCTTAGTCTTAGTTACAATAAATTCACTATCAGAAGGATACATTATGTTCCTGAAAGTATGAAGAGTGTTCAGAGTTTATACAGCAGATTGAAGTTTCCACTTACATTATTTTTATCAAGATCTTGTGTTAAGTTTTTATGAAGATGCTGTAAAACATCAGTATTTCCTTGTTCCTATGTATGGTTATTTACTCGATCCTCTTTCCTTAGAAATTAGAAGCAATAACAGAATCCTGAAATCAATGTCATTAGTATAATAATAATTAATAGTATGACTATGGGCTTAGCATAAATTAATAATATATCAATTATTCCACCAAAGAGGCCTTTGGTGGCACTACCCACAAAATTGGCTATTGTTTTAATGGCTGAGGCAGCAATACTCCATATTACTCAAGTGCTTCTCCTAGTTGTCTAGTCAACACTGAATCATCCCCTTCATATAAATCCACTCTAAGGTCAGCTTTGGTATCTGCTATTTGCTCCTCTTTGCTAGCCCATGTATCACTGAACTTGATTTCAGTTATTATCAGCTTAGCTAAGATTCCAATTATGTGTGGTAACCACACCTGTATAGGTTTTTGAAAATTACCCAAAACCAAAGCTTGCTCTTTAGGTAAAAGTTTCTTTATTATTCACCCAAAGTATATTACTGTGCCACTGATAGTGACAGCTGTGGATTGATATGGAGGCACATTACATTATACACTATCTGCCACAATTACATAACTGCCATTTTTATAGGAATATATTCTACATAAAGAAATGAAACTGTCTTTACACTTCCATTTACCAAGTTTTATTGCCACAGAGTTGATGCAGAATATCTTCTTTGTACAAAAGATAATCTCTTTCTTCACATCCTCTAGGTTCCAGAAGGTCATTGACTAATACAGCTATAAGGTTGAACTTTATTAATATGATTTGAATTTCTGTTCATATTAGGTGTATCGCTTCTGTTGAATCTCATAGGTTTTGATGTTGTCATCTCATTTTCATTCATCTCTATATATTCGGCAATTTCTTTTGCTATTTCTTCTTTAACCCACTGATTGTTTATGATTGTGTTGTTTAACTTCCATACATTTTTGAATTTACTAAGTCTCTGATGGCTATTGATTTCTAATTGTATTACACTGTGTTCATAGAATGTGCTTTGAAAAATTACTGATTTTTTTGAAAAATTTTGAGGCTTGGTTTATGTCCCACAATATGATCAATTCTGGAGAAACTTCTGTGAGCACTAGAGAAGAATGTGTATCCTGGTTATGAGGGCTGTAATGTTCTATATATGTATATTATTACAAACTCAGTTATCAGATTGTTCAGGTTTTCCATTTCCTTATTGTTCCTCTGGTTGATCTATACATAAGGGACAGTTATGTGTTGAAGTCTCCCACAATTATTGTGGAAACATCAACTGCTTCCTTTAGTTTTGCCAATGTTTGTCTTACATATTTTGGAGCACCTTGATTGGGTGCATAAACACTTATGATTATTTCTGCTTGTTTAATTGCCCCTTTTATTGGTATGTAGTGGCCTTCTTTGTCTCTCATAACATCCTTGCATTTAAAGTCTATTTTATCTGAGATTAATATTGCTGCTCCTGATTACTTTTGGCTGTAGCTTGCATGAAATATTTTTCCATCTTTTCACTTTCAAGTTTTTGTGTCCCTGTGTCTAAGATGAGTCTCTTGCTGCAACATATTGATGGTTCATATATTTTGAACCATTCTGCCAATCTATATATTTTAATTGGGGACATTAATCCATTTACATTCAATGATATTACTGTGAAGTCCTTCCTTGAATCAGTCATCTTGTCCTTTGGTTTATGTTTGTCAGATACAGTTTCCCCCTTCTCTCTTAATGTCCTTTAATGTACCCATACAGAATCTCTTTTGTACTGAACCTTTCTCTATCACTGTCTCTCTTTTTTTTGTTTCTCTGTTGGTAGGGCTCCCTTTTGTATCCCAAGTTGGGCAGGACTCTTGTTAGCATATTCTCTAGCATTTGCTTGTCCATGAAAAATTTAAGCTCTCCCTCAAATTTGAAGTAGAACTTTGCTGGATAACAAATTCTTGGTTGGCAATTTTTCTCTCTCAGTATTTTAAACATGACATGTCACTGCCTTCTTGCCTCTATGGTGGCTGCTAAGTAGTCACTACTTAGTCTTATGCTGTTTCTTTTGTAAATGTTGAATTGCTTTTCTTTTACTGCTTTCAGAACTTCCTCCTTCACTTCAGCATTTGACAATCTGATCAAAGTATGTCTCCAAGTGGGTTTACTTGGATTTACTCTCTTTGGAGTTTACTGGGCATTTATGATTTGTATATTTATGTTGTTTAGGAAGTTTGGCAGGGTTTCCCCAATGTTTTTGAATACTCTTCCTAGACCTTTACCCTTGTCTTCCTCTTCTGGAACACCAATGACACTTATATTTGGACACTTTATATTGTCCATTATATCCCTGAGGTCCATTTCAATATTTTTATATTTTCCCCATGCTTTCATTTTTTTCACTTTCCATTCTGTCTTCTTCTAGGTCATTAATTCTCTGTTCACCTTCCTCTAATCTAGTACTGTGTGTATCCAGAATCTTTTTAAGTTGGTTGACAGTTTCTTTTATTTCCATAAGATCATCTTTTTTTATTCACTCTGGCAATTTCTTCTTTATGCTCTTCTAGTTTCTTCTTCATTACTTTTATATCCTGTGCCATGCTCTCATTGTCTGTAGTTCTTTGGTTAATCGCTAAAAGTACTGTGTCTCCTCTTCTTTTGAATTGGGTGTTTGGGTTTGTGTTATCCATATTGCCTGGTTTCTTCATATGCTTTAAATTTTTCTGTTGTTCTTTGCCTCTTGGCATATTCTTAACTTGATTGTGTTCTTTTAGGATATGTAAGTTTATTACAAAAATTATGTATAATTTTTCAGAGCTACAGTTTTGTGGAATATACTTTAGCATACTAACCAGTAGGTGACATCCACAAGACACCTATTTCCCCTAAGCCATTCTCCCCAACTTTGTCTTTGTGGTGAGTGGGCTCTGAATTTTGTGGAGGTCTAATTGGTGCACCAAGTTTCTGTGTGTAGTTGCTGCTCTCCACCCTGAATGCAGGGAGTATGCCTGAATGGTTAGGAAGAGACGGTGGCTTTAATAATCACTTCTCTGAGGTGTTCCTTGAGATTTAAAGCTGTAGCAGGAGTCTAAACCTTCAGTTCAGGCTCACCACAGTTGGTCTCTGCTGCTGACTCACAAGTTCCTGCTGTTGATGTATCCTCCCTGGGACTTCCCAGTGGGCCCCTCTTCAAAGCTGTGCCCTCCTAGGGCCTCTACTGAGGGAAGACTGTGCTACATCACAAGCAAGTGCAGACCTCCAAGGGTAGTTCTGGGCCATGGTGTGTTATAAGGGCATTCCCAACACACTACAAGGGTTTCTGTATGGGGTATTAATTTCCCCTCTTTTCACACACCTCCACCTTCCTAGCTCCAGGGCAATTAGCTGCAGCTGTGCAAAATGCTATCATCCATGCAAGCTATTGGGGCATGTGCACATTTTGCTTGAAACACTTCTTTCCACACTGGGTTGTGTGACACAGCTCTGTGGTGTGGTACCAGGCTCCAGGCAGAAGCATTCCCAGCCCACCAGGAAGAATGGGGATGGTTATTTTCCCCTTTTTCACTGATCTCTGCTTTCTGAGTTCTGAAACAATTAGCTGCAGGTGTGTGAAAGTCTAAACCATGGCAGCTATTGGGATGTTTGTGGATGTTGCTGAAAACACTTCCTGCCATGCTGCATTGTGCAGCACAGCTCTGGGCTGTGGTGCTATGCACTGGACAGCAGAGTTTCAGCTCACTGGGAAGATATGTCTATTGGGCAACATTAATTTCCCCTTTTCCACTGGTCTTCAAATTCCTAGCTCTGAGAAAATTAGCTGTGAGTTTACAAAAGGCTATTGTCCATGCCAGATATTGAGGCAAGCCTACAGGCTGTGGGGAAGCACCTCCCACAGAGCTTCACTGTGTGGCTCTTGCTGCTGGATCCAAAAATTCTTTTGGGTTTTTAAATTTTATCCAACTCCAAACACCAAACCCTGGCCCAGATCATGGTGTGGCCACTAGTATTTACCTAGCAGGCTCACTCACTCATTTCAGAAAGCAGAATCCCAGTTTCACCAAGTACACAGTCCCTGTGTGTCTAGCAGTCTTTGTCCAGTTGGTGCCTCATTGGAACTGGTGATCTGGATCACTTTCTGTCTTTTATCCTGTATTTTTTATCATGATGTTATTTTTGCCCTGTCTCTCCTAACCAGCCATCTTCTGGAACACTCCAAATTAATTACCTTTAAAGGGAAAACCATTGCAATCCCTACTGTATGGGTAAAATCATATACAAACAAGAAAGGTGATAGTTTCTTCCAACTAAAGTCTCTCATCTTGTCCACTGTCTTCCTCTAAGAAGAAAAGACTTATCTCCATTTTAGGGCACCAAAACCAGGACCAGAGAACATTGCTGGAAAGAAAACCATTAGAGATTAAGGAGGTGAGAGTTGGGAAAAATAGCACTCTACATTCAGTATCCTGAATTAATGCTAGACCCCAACATCTTTGAGGAGGAGAGACAGTAACACTCATGTGTCCACACCCCAGAACTAGATTCACAATGCCTGACTTATAATAAGTCTAAGTGAGTAGATGAGGGAATGCACCCTTAGCTCATCCACCTCCATCACTCTGACAACAGTCATGCCAATATGAAAGTTGGCATTCAGCTGCAAGAGCTGAAAGGGCAAAATATCTCTACAAAGTACAGAAAAGATCCCAAGCCAAGAAAAGGATCTCAAACAGCAAATCATATAATATAATAGAAGATCAACATGGGAGTACTTACACTTTTCTTTCTAAAGCCACAGTCATCAAAACAGCATGGTATAGGCAAATGAAGATTGGCATATTCATGAATGGAATTGAACTGCGTGTTCAGACATAGCTCCTCAGATCTATCACAAGGCTCCTAAATCCACTGAACTGGAACATAATAGTCTTTTCAGTAAATAGGGATGGGAGAATTGTATATCCATATCCAAAGGAATTAAAGAGGACCCTAACATGGACCCTTTACAAAAATCAACTGAAAATGGATAAAAGACTTAAATAAGAGTCAGTAGCATAATACTCCTAAAAGAAAATATAGGGGAACAACTTCAAGACCTAATGACAGGAGGTAGCTTCTTAGACCTTACAGTCAGAGAAAATAAATGCAAGAGAAAAAGAGATAAATGGGAACTTCTCAAGACTGAACAACTCTGTGATTTAAAGGACTTCATCAAAAAAGGGGAAGAGGCAGCAAATTCATTGGGAAAGAATATTAAGTAATCATATATCTGACAATGTTTGATATCCAGTATATATAAATAAAACCTCCATTTCATTTCAACCAAAAATGGGGCAAACTACCCAGTTATAAAATGGGCAAAATATATGAGTAGAGATTTTTCCAAAGAGGAACTTCAAATTGCTAAAAAGATACGAAAATATGTTCATCTTCATAAGCTATTAGACAAATGCAAATAAAAACCATAATGAAATATCATCTCATGCCTAAAGTATGGCCACCATTGAACAGACATTAAACTACAAATGTAGGAGATGATGCAGAGAAATAGGAACATTTATCCACTGCCGGTGGGAATGTAAAATGGTACAGCCACTGTGGAAGATATTTTGGCAGTTCCTCAGAAAATTAATACTGAGTTGCCCTAGCACACAGATATTCCACTACTCAGAATGTACCCAGAATATCTGAAATAAGTGACATGAACAGACATTTGCACATGGATGTTCATAGTGGCAATGCATACTTTTGCCAAAAAGTGGAAACAATAAAGTGCCTATAAATAGATGTGTGTAGAAGCAAATTGTGATATATACATGATAGCATATTATGCAACAGTAAGAAGGAATGAGGTCCTGAAAAATGTCACAACATGAATGAAATACAAAGACAAAAGTCTGAGTGAAATAAGCCAGAGACAATAAGAGAAGTATCTTATGATTTTGCTACAATGATCCACATAGAAAATATGAACTCAGAGTATTAAAATGTAGACTAGACTATAGAGGACCTAAAGAAAGAAATGAGAGAAGGGGGTGTTGTTACTTAATATATACAGAATAGTTAATGGAGTTGAAATTAAATATTTGGACTTGGACTGTGGCAAGGGAGCTCATTACTGAGATTTTAAGTAGTAGTGTCATATTGTAGTTGAATTTGATTGAAAGTGGTTGTTTAAATTCAAGTCTGTCACCAATTAGCACTACAAATTTAAGTAAGTTCTTTCTTGAACTACTACAAATTTAAAAAAATAGAGGTATTTATGGGAAAAACACATCTGTTGTAAACTATGTTCTGTAATTAATAGTAATATCTTAATTTTCATTCATCAGCAGTAAAAGAATTATCACACCAATACTATGGTTCAACATGAGGGGAGCGGATAAGAGGTATAGGAGAATTTTGTGTTTTTTTTTTAATTCTTATTTTTTTCTGGAATAATAAAAATGTTCTAAAATGTATCATGGGGATGTATGCACAAATATTTGATTATACTGTAAGTGAGTGATTGTACACTTTGGATGGTTTATGTGGCATGTGAATATATCTCAATAAAAATGAAAGAAAAATTCAAGCCAAGCAGGGAGATAAAAAGAATTTCTCACTAGTGAGATCTAGCTTTTTGATGCCCAGAGCAGAGAAAAATTCAACTCTTGTTTGCATGGCAACAATAAACTCCAATTCTACTATGATGAGGCTTACAGAGACTCACACAATGGGAAGGCTCACATAAGGTAAGGTGTGATCATATTAAAGCATGAAAAATTGAATTATAATAAATTTAATAGTAAAATAAAATTACACATCAATGTCTGCTATCTTATGTAATATGTGTAGATTTCAAAAAAAAGTTTAGGGGGAATCAGAGCAAGTGAGCAGTCTTACTGGAAAATCTTTTGAAAGGAGACTAGTATGTGATCCTGATACTGGAAGTAAAATATAAAAACAAATAAATATCTTTATTAATTTGCTAATATTGCATTTTAAAACAAATGCCGCAAAATATATGAAGTAGGTGTCAATGTTACCTCCATTTCACAGATGTCAGTGTTCAAACAGAGGCATAGGGGGTTTTTGATGTGCCCAGGGGCTCCCATCTGGTGAGAGAGCCCCAGTGTCTGGGCCTGTGCTCCTCACCCTGGACCCATCTGCTCCCCTGAACCAGCAACAGGAAAACATGTGACATTCCCAGTGAGGGTTTCAGGAATCTCCTCTTCAAAATGGGGTCATGGTGTGATTTTGCTCCATTCTGTGTTTATTTCAAGAGCATTTAGAACACCAGTGTTTATGCAGATGAATTTGAATGATTTTCTGATATTTCAACTCTTACAATTGTGTCCTCTGCACAGTCACATTAATTTGTTTATTTGCAACAACCTTAATGAAGTATACTCACATGAAAGGAACTGCACATATTTGTTTTTCCAACTTGGTAAGTAAAGACATAAGTATATACTCATTAATTATAAACACAATCAAGACAGTGAACAAATTTATCAGCCTCAAAAGTTTCCTCTGATTCATCTTATTTCCTTCTACAAACCATTCTCTCCTACTCTGCTCCAGGGCAACTACCGACATTCTTTTTTTTTAATTGCCTGCATCTTCCAGAATTTATATAAATTGAATTGTACAGCATGTACTTTTGCATAATTTCTATCTCACAGAATAATTGAGATTTCACATTTTTTAGAGGGTAACTGGCAGTCAATGATTTTGAAGCTCAGTGTTTTTCCAATGTTTACTAATAAAACATTGTGGTTGTCAATTCAGCTGTAGATGGGTACTTGGATATTTTTCAGTTTTCCACATGTACAGAAGAGTCTAGTCTACATATTGATTGCATACAAATCTGAGAAAATTTGTTCTTGTTATTGTAAAAACAAGAAAGGTAGGCAAACTGAAAGTTAATTTTTATGTTTTGCACCAAAAATCTGCTAAATATATGCTATTTACCAGAAAGCCACTTTAAATTCTAATGCATCGTAAAATTTTGTATGCTATGTTTATATGTACTGTTCTAGTTTGCTAATGCTGCTGGAATGCAAAACACCAAAGATGGATTGGCTTTAATAAAAGGGGGTTTATTTGGTTACACAGTTACAGTCCTAAGGCCGTAAAGTGTCCAAGGTAACACATCAGCATTTGGGTTCCTTCAAAGGAGGATGGCCAATGGTGTCTGGCAAACCTCTGTTAGCTGGGAAGGCATGTGGCTGGCATCTGCTACAAAATTCTGTTTTCAGAATGGCTTTCTCCCAGGACATTCCTCTCTAGGCTGCAGTTCCTCAAAAATGTCACTCTTAGTTGCACTTGGGATATTTGTCCTCTCTTAGATACTCCAGAACAAAAGTCTGCTTTCAAAGGCCATCTTCAAAATATCTCTCATCTGCATCTCCTGTGCTTTCTTCAAAGTGTCCCTCTCGGCTGTAGATTTCAACAGCTGTCTTCAAACTGCCATTCCTCTCTCAGCTTCAGAGTGTCCCTCTTGGCTGTAGCCCCTCTTCAAAATGTCACTCACAGCTGCACTGAGATCCCTCTGCTGTCAGCTAATTTATATGGCTCCACTGATCAAGGCCCAAACTGAAAGGGTGGGGCCAAACCTCCATGGAAATTATCTCATTAAAGTTATCAACTCCAGTTGGGTGGGGCACATCTCCATGGAAACACTCAAAGAATGACAATCTAATCAAAACTTACACATCTGCCCACACAAGATTACATCAAAGATAATGGCATTTGGGGGGGACATAGTACATTTAAATTGGCACATGTGCCAAAAGAAAATTTGATTTACTATATTAATTTTGGACAATGCTGACTTCTTATAATATCAGTTACCAGTATTATAGGTTGAATTGCATACTCAGCGGTCAATTCTACAAATACCAATTTATTGAACTGATAATTGAATAGACAAATATGCATTATGGCTGGAAACTTCCACTCCCTCTAATTGTTCAATAAAATAGGAAGCTAATAAGGACAGACATAGATGACATAAATAGAATTTTCAACATCCTTGATTCAATTATCATTTATAGAAGGGTCATGGAAAAACAACATAATACACAAAATTTGACTGGCCATAATTATTATGAGATACAAAAACTAAACACAGTGTGCTGTCTTAGATTTTATTTTTGTAAAACC